>NC_136910.1:43138490-43178743 GCF_949606895.1 Notothenia rossii
TCATTTGAACGCTTCATTAGAATTAAAGCTGCAGCTCACATTGGGCTTCAACATTGTTGGCAATAAAGAGGGATTTCGGATGCAAATCACATACAGTTTGTGGTTGCGATGGTGGTGTTTCCAGTTGATACACATTTATGCCACAGGACTACTGGGAGAACACATAGCATGGCCAGTCTTCCCATCATTAAAATGAAATACTTTTCACCAGTCATGAGTGAAAATCTAACTATGAATTTTTGGAGCCCGGAAAGTGAGGGAACTGTTGTTTGTAGCTCCTCCACCTGCTCCCTGATGTGTTTGGATGGTTGGCCCGGGGCAGAGCCCGAGTTACTGCTTTTCCAGACACATTCACTGCATTCATTCATGTGTACTCAGTAGGAGAGGTGGGGATGAAAGGGAGGGGGGGCGGAGACGGACACCAAGAGGTCACTGTGGTAATATTTTCCAATACCTTATGCAGAGTAGTCACTATTTTAAATCAATCTGCCATTTCTATGTTGACAATTGAGATGAGAGTAACACATATGTCACTTCCTGGCGAAAGTACGGCCCCGCCCACTTTAGGGGGAAAACAATGCATCAGAGCGAATTGCCAAAAAGAAAATAATTTCTTCATGTCTTAAAGCTGCCGAGTCATATATTGCACCTCAAACAACAAATAAATGGCGAGTTACGGTTTCTTTACTTCCACTACAGGAAAAAGGACAGTAAAAGAAACGTTCCAATTCATCATTTCCCTATTGCCTATTGATTTAAATTAAACTACAAATCAACGCAGATCATCGAAGTCCAAGGACATTTTTTAATAGTTTGCCTGTCTGAGATCATAATTGGGCTTCTTGTAGATGAAAAAAAAAGCGCTGTTTTCTTAAGTTTTTTATGCGATTGCTGAAAACTTCAGAATCTGTGTTTACCACCATCCAAATGAAAGCGAATGTTTTCCCCCCAAAAGTGGGCGGGACCTAATTTCACCAGGAAGTGACGCATCTGTTGCTCTCATCTATTAGACAGTGTCTCCATTTATTTTCCAAATGTCTTAACTCAGGCATTATCTAGACATTTCTAAGCATGGTACAAAATATTATAAAACTGTGTGTGTGTGTGTGTGTGTGTGTGTGTGTGTGTGTGTGTGTGTGTGTGTGTGTGTGTGTGTGTGTGTGTGTGTGTGTGTGTGTGTGTGTGTGTGTGTGGTAGCCCCTCTAACTCCTGATGCAGTGAGTTCAGCAGTGGCTTCAAGGACAAGTGGTGGTGTTTTGGGAGAAACGTGTGCAGCCCTCTGCCAGACTGACTTCTAAAAAGCCTCATTTGTCCTTGACAGTATTTCCTGGCAGTGTTTACAAAAAGGAGCAACATACGCTTTTCTAAGGTATTTGATGAAACATAGAAAAAAAGGGATTCTGAACTTCTTGAGTACAGAGCTGCAGCATTCAAGATACATCCTTTTTAATAAACCTTAAAATCATTGTTTTTCATTAAGCGGCTATATGCTGCATAAATGAGAAACTCTGATCAAGCACATTCTAAATATGGTTATGATACTGTGTGAAAGAAACCAAATAATATGGCTTATCCAGGATAAAACTGCTAAACCAAGAACACTTCTACAGGAAATTATCTGGTGCTAAAATATGTGGATGAATTCAAAGCTATACTCTTGAGACATATTATCCTGCGGGATTATTTTGATAAGAAAACCTAGCATTAGTTTTGTTAGGCACCTTGGTCAGATTTCCACTCTGAGTTATAATGTCTAAATATTATTTCAATATTGTACCAATACACAACTGTTGGCTTTAAATGACCTGCATTCTATTGTTGTTTACTTTTCGAATGTTTACCTGCAAAATCTGTAGTACTGCAGGCATCTAACTGAGTCCACACACGTGTAAGCAGAGATACAACAAGCGCACACAAACACAAAGCATTACCAGTGTGATCTAATCGTTTTTAATCCGTGTGCGCTTTGTTTTGGTGCCGTTTGCTTCTGATCTGGGTCTTGGCGGTCGCCCTATGCGTTGCACATCACATGGCCTTTGGAAGCCGATTGAGTCATCTGCTGACTCGGGCGCTTGCCTTGTGTGAGATTACTCAACAAGACACTTTATTCGCACAGTCATCTACGGTGACGATCGCTCAGCCAGCAATCATGAGTAATGGTAGCAAAAACACAAAAATGTCAGCGATTGATGTATCTTGAAGTTCAGCGCATTTTTCCAGAATGTATTGGGCTTTCAAAGCAGTTACGCAAAAACTTTGCACCCTTTTTTTTGGGTAAACAATGAAACTAGATGGTTATCATCTTTGAGGGGCATTATTTTCTCTCAAACGAATTCACAAGACCAGATGCAACACTGGAAAGCTGAGTAATGCTTATATCACACATTTATGCTGATAAGCTTTCTGGTTATTTACATGAAAACCTTTTACACAGCAGATGCAGCATCCCCCCTCTCAGCATGCATTTAGACATTAGTTTAACACTAATTAAATCCTTTTATCGAGGATTACGCTTGATAGGAACGATTTACATTCAATCCTGAAATTAGATAAGAGCAACTTAACAAATCCAACCAAGATGTACGATGCAACCTTCCAGGGACAATGCTCAGAGAGTGTATCAAACATGCTGTCTCTCCCTGAACAAGGCCACTGTTTGGGGCATTTTATTTAAATATTATATTAGTAGTGCTCTCAATCTAAGTGAAACCTGTGTGTAAGACACAAGGACAGTGATGATGTCAGAATACAAAATAGAAAGTGTTGCATAATGCTTCACAGAAATGTAGGCATGTTGATTTGATTTGAAAAACTGCCCTAAAATAAAAAGAATGCTTATATTACAGTGGACATTATTATGAACATACTGTCTTAATTTCATGTCTCATATTGTTATAGGTGATGGTTTGATGATCCGAAAAGCGTGACTGTGTAGGAGAGATGTGTCCAAACTAACATCAGTAATCGTGTGTGGGCTTGGCTTACATACAGTAACATGCTGGCGAGAACATTTTATCTCCATGGAAATGAGCATGAATTTTTCAAATGATATCTTTCGAGCTACGTGGGCTGATCATTTGCATTTTGTTTTGGGTTGTGGGTCTCTACCACGAGTTTACACAAAGGCAGGGGTATAATTACAGGAAGGAAGAATCTGGGGCGATATCTCATGATTACTCAGGCGGGCACAGGCTGTGTGTCCTCCCCCCATTAGAGTGAATTTGTATCGATTTGCAAAACACACAACAAAAAAGGCTCGCTCCATGTCCCCAAAAAAAAGCTGATTTAGCAAGATCCTTTCAGACCTCAGACCAGATCTCGCCCACAACCACAACCTGTTAAGAATGAGGTCAGGGTTCAAGGGCAAAGGTGAGTGAGGTCTACCTTATTTATAAATCTAAAAGAGGTTGGCTTGCTACTTTGATAGTAAAGTAAATACATTTGTGATTAAACACAAAACATCATGCTCTGTTATTAAAAAAACGGTTTCACTTTGAGTTGATTGACTCACAGTCAGATAAGCAAAAGTATAGTGATCAGCAGATTTCAGATAGGGAGCAAAGTTTAACTGTGTCTTTCAAATGTTATCTCAACATGTTATAGGCCGGTCTGTTCATTAATCCTTTATTAATTTACCTATAATATACGAAGTACTTCTTAACATTGCCTTTGCAGTTTTTTCATAGCATTTGGAAATTGCAACTGCACACTAATGTGACACCGTGAAGCCACACTTTCATTTTTCCCTTTCTAGCATGTGTCATGTTACTGTGATGCACTGCATTTGTTAGGAAGCTGCTCTCGTGGTTTAATGTAACTCCTGATTAAATCCTATTTTCAGTGGTTCATTACTTAAAGCATCTTCACTCCACTAACTGAAACTCCACGTGCAATAAGTGATGATTGGACATTACTGTCATGGAAAGTAAAAAGAAAAACAAACAGGTAAGACAAAGGAGATGAGGACAGAGGACGAAACAAAGGGGTGATAACAGGAGACAGTCAACCACACATGGAAAAACACGAAGACACCGACTGTTGGCTTAGCGTCAGAGTTTTAGAGAATGAAAATCCAATAAGTTTAGCATTCTTGGAGTAATCACAATATATTTATCTGAGGCTTTTATCCAAAGCAACTTACAATAAGTGCTTTGTTTCAACCATAAAGAAACAGCAAGAATCCTGCAGTTACATTAGCTTTCACTAAGCCAAATCATTGCAAATGCCAATGCATTAGCTTCAAACAAGCCAAATGTTGTGTCACATACAGAAGAGGGAAATTATGTTTTTTTCCATTGGCCAAGATGCAGTTAAAACAGATGGGTTTTCAGTCTGCTACGGAGGATGTGTAGACTTTCTGCTGACCTGATATCAATGTGCGTACAGTGTAAGTATATGGGGCAAAGTGCGTCAAACGTGAGATGAGAAGGAGCATCGCTGTACTTACCGCCACAGCTAACATGGAGTCGTCTGGTTTCCATTCTGCTTTCTGGTAGGAGCCAAACTGGGTAGCCGCCTTTGCAGACTCGATATAGCTGACTATCAAAACACTGGGCTGTGGGTGGGGAATAGGGATATGGGAAAGAAAATGAGCACGTTAAACATACTGCTGGTCAAAGACAGTCGCATATTACAACCAAAAACATCCACAGGATAACCATCGGTGCTAAAAATGCCTTAAGGTTGATTTGAAAAGATTTGATATATTTACAGAAAAATGAAAGCATTCTGTTTTGTTGGTTGGACGTTTACATTAGCTCAAGGAAATTGTTCACTTTGTCAGTTTTCTTAAAAGGTTCTTACCGGTACTTAAATTACATTTGAACAAAAACAAAACCAAGAATATATCTTAATACAATGTCCTTTTTTATGGTTAAATCTTTGAATGCAGACTGCTGGGAAAATCAGAGACTAACTAAAAGCAAACCAGCAACACACCACCATTTATGAAAACTGTATTTGTAACTGAATTTTGATTTGAATATTTAGAAAACGCAATAACATTTTCCATGCCAGTTGGCACTGCAGTGTATCACGTTTAACAACTAGTGCGCTGGAAGGGGATTTGCTGCTACCCATTTTATTGCCTCACATGTTGGTTTTTAGGCAAAAAGCAGTTCAGATAAAAGTATCTCCATGAGAACGGGATGACTGACTGTTGTTGAACTGCTTGCCCTCTCCTTGTGAGGCTAATTTACTCTGAGTAATAGGCTACATTTGAGCCTAGCAAGGAAAACCATACAACACAGATTGAAAGATAAACAGGCGTACACAACCACACTTTGCCTGAGGCCGTTGCCCTTAATTAGCTTTTACCCCTGTATCGCTATAGGTAGATATTTGTCTGGATCACAACACAGTTCATTCCAATGCCCTAATATATCACCAAACAATGTTGTGTTTATCTGCAGTCAAATAACAACAATTGAGTGGCTGTAAATGTGCAACTTCAACCAAAAATAGTGAGCAGAATAATAGAGTCATACTGTCAATGTAATGAAACGAGTTAAGACAAGTGACAGGTCTCAACGTTAAAGAACACTGGGCACTGAATCACGATGGCCAGATAACAAAAGCAGGGAAAGATCTTATGTAATTCCAGTTGTGCAACATTACACCTCGTACCCGTTCACCGTCATGAGAACAGGTTTCAGGTATCTGATAGTGTCTCTCTCGTAGCATGAAATCTTAATAATGCGAACGATACCTGTACTGGTAAAGCTTGCCCTGTTAGAAACAGAAACCTTGTTTGTCTTACCAATTGCAATAATATTTGTGTTATATTTGATCAGGATTTATACTTTAACGCCCACATAAAATCAATATCAAGGATCGACTTCTTTCATCTACGCAACATTGCAAAAATCAGGCATATCTTGCCTCAAAACGATGCAGAGAAACTAGTCCATGCATTTTTTACTTCTAGGCTGGATTATTGTAACTCTTTATTATCAGGGTGTACCAACAAGTCAGTCAAGTCGCTTCAGCTGATTCAAAATGCTGCAGCTCGTGTTCTAACCAGTTAGGAAAAGGGAGCACATTACTCCTGTTCTGGCTGCTTTACACTGGCTCCCTATAGAACACAGGATATAATTTAAAAAATTTCTTCTGGCCTACAAAGCCCTTAATGGGCAGGCGCCATCTTACCTTAAATAACTCATTATACCCTACTGTCCTACTAGGGCATTGCGTTCCAAGAATGCAGGGTTGTTGGTTGTTCCTAGAGTCTCTAAAAGTACAATGGGAGCCAGAGCCTTTTCTTATCAAGCTCCACTTTTGTGGAATCAGCTTCCAGTTTGTGTTCGGGCGGCAGACACTGCTTACACGTGTGTGGACTCAGTTAGATGCCTGCAGTACTACAGCTTTTGCAGGTAAACATTTGAAAAGTAAACAACAATAGAACGCAGGTCATTTAAAAGCAAACAGTTGTGTATTGGTACAATATTTAAATAATATTTAGACATTGTAACTCAAGAATGGAAATCTGACCACGTACCTAACAAAACCCTATCCGTTTTTAAAAGTGCGCTCGAGACCTTCCTTTTTGATAAAGCTTATAGTTAGGGCTGATTAGATTCAGCCCCTAGTTTTGCTGATACAGGCTTAGTTTGTTGGGGGACACCTTACTTCTTCCTTCTCTCTGTCTGTACCTATGTACTCATGTTCCGAAAAACCCAGTTTCCTCAAATTTCTCTTTGGTGTCTATCTACGCCAGGATCCTGAGTCGTGGCTGATCCTGTTGCTGTGGTCCTGAGTCCTGGATCGCTAGCCCTGGATCTTGAGTCGTGGCTGTGCCTGTTGCTGTGGTCCTGGATCATGAGTCCTGGATGGATATCCTCGTGGATTTATCTTCCTATTATACACACATGCATTTCCAAACATTTGGACTACCTATGTTGCAAATGTATTATCTTTTCAATTTACACACGGCATCTATTGCACGTCTGTCCGTCCTGGGAGAGGGATCCCTCCTCTGTTGCTCTCCCTGAGGTTTCTCCCATGTTCCCCTTTAAACTGTGGGGTTTCTCTGGAAGTTTTTCCTTGTACAATGTGAGGGTCTAAGGACAGAGGGTGTCATACTGATATTCTGTACACACTGTGAAGTCCACTGAGAGAAATGTAACATTTGTGATATTGGGCTATATAAATAAACATTGATTGATTGATATCAGATCCCATTTACTGCAAAACAAATGCCTCAAACTTAATCTGGAATAAACGTAAATGGCACAGGGAATGAACTATTAATTCAAATGTCAGAAGGATTCATCAACACAGACAGGCCTGCAAACAGAGCGCAAGGACCTGTGTTTGCATGATAACATCCCAAATAAACAACTAGTATATATAATTTACATTTAGCCTAAAAGAGAAGTGGTTTATAGTGTACTAGTGGCTCAAGCTTTTTCTCCTATATTGCCATTTCCACTGCTCAACTCCAATTAAATTCAGTCAGCTGCTGTAACCAAATAAATCCCAGGGGAGTGTAGATATTTACCCACACTAATGCAACCAACAGGGTTCTTACACCTTTTCTAAAGTCAAATTCAAGCACTTTAAGCATTTTCAAGGTGCATTTTCAAGCTTTTCAAGCAGCGTACAGCTGTTGTAAATTACATATTTATATGCACATACTTATACTCAAATGATTATTTCCCTACCTCACATTAAATCAGATGTTCTTTATGCTATAAACAACCAAATGTGTGTTTCGTAATAGCATTCTACATAAGGATGAAAAATTAAAGATAAGAAAACAAAGTTTAATATTGTGAAATGAGTGACCCATATCATATATAGTAGACTGGGCATCCCATATAACCTGGCTGAGCCAATATAAAACAATCAGCCAACTAACTTTTCAATAAATTCTTTATTAACATTTTTAACATTTTTGAGGTCCTTTTAGGGTGGCAGTAAACATACGGCTCTCCAAGGTTAGGACAAAACCATTGAAACACAAAGCTGATATAAAAAAAAGCGTGTGCAGAGATCCTCTTTCTGTGTAAGAGTTTTGGAGGTTTCCAGGGAATTCTTTTCAGAATATGAAACTTTTATTGCCAAAATCTCCCGATAAATACATGTTTGAAGCTTGTAAAGGGAAGATGACAGCTCTCCCTCGCACTAACGCTTTTACGAAGCGATGCTCCCCCCTCCCTCCCGCTGACATTATGAATGTATGGCGTATAGTAATCATAGATAACACGGCAGGGTCCGTTACAGTTTGTTTTCATCTGATTTCAAATAAACAAAGTCTTGGCTTTCAGAATATTAAACTTGTTTCGGCAAATTCAGATGGTAAATACAACTTTGAAGCTTGTAACGGCATAATTACAAGCGGAGAACAGAGTAACTTTACGTCAAAGCAGGCATAACAACAGCCGGTGTTTCTCGTGAGTGTTTTCCCCGGGAAACTAACACAATACACACAAACGCAAAAATACACAAACACACACACACACACACACACCCACTCGCGAGCTTCCCCCAGACCAGTAATACAAACGAAAATATGTTTCCTCCGTTAGAAAGCTAGGAATATCCTCTTTCCAACAGTGTATAACTCAAAATGTCTCTTCGGGTCAATGTGACTGATTTCGATGGAGCAAGTTTAGGCACGAAAAATACTACCAGTAGAAATACATTGCTTTTATGTGCTTCATCCTCTGAAAACCACAGGATGGCGACTGTCGCACATACTGACATAGGTACGCTCCTTTTTATTATTGTCACCTGCATAAGCAATTATCCCACATCGAGTTCACTAACGTTACTAGCTTAAACAAACGTAACATGCAACGTTAGCCTAATCCAAAATGCTCTACTACGGCTTACCTTTCATATGGCTCGTCAGCGCAGACTCTCCCATCGCAAATAATTGAAATTCTTTGTGGCAAACTGTGCAGAAGGCGAATCGTTGGGTTGATCCTCGTTTTAGCCACAGCTTGTATTTCTTTTCGGATAGCCAACGCTCGTTAAAACAGCAACTTCCTGGCATACTGTCATTCTCTCATTAGAATGCCCAGGTCACACAAAATAAAACACTTGCAGGTCGCGCGCATAGCGCAGGAAGGCCGGAGCGGAGCTGTTTTATGTAGAAGCGAAGCAACTAAGCTCGCTCCGACTTCTTTATTTTCATTTAATCTAAAAAGCGAACTATTCAGTCAGACAGCAATTTATTGTAAAAGTAAAGCATTTACAATTTCAAGCACTTTATCTCAAATCCAAGCACCATTCCCAAAATTCAAGCACTTTTCAAGTCATGAAAACACCTCGTAAAAATTCAAGCATTTTCAAGGATTTCAAGCACCCGTACGAACCCTGAACCAAACATGAGCATGTACACACACAATGTGGCTAATTTTTGCAGGCACCCAAAGGCCTACTATGGTACCAATGCAGCTTCACCAATATCTCTATCCTTCTATTCCTAGACATGGTGACCTCCATGGAGACAGAGCAGAATGACTAAAAGGCTAAGCTACTGTGCTACACGGATTAAGCGATTGCGCCTTGGTCGGAACAAGTCTGGCTTAAACTGCGCTGGCCGAGGTCGAAGATAGATGGGAAGGATTAAAGAAAATAGGCGTGATGGCTGATGGGAAATGGCAGATTTACAATCATCGATATGACAAATAACCTGAGCAACATGCTTAATTGCTTGTTGATATGTAGAAATATATTTACATTCATTCTGAGAGGATAATTCTTTAGAAAATTTGAAAAACAAAACCCTAGATTCCTGTGTGTAAACATGCTATGAAGTGAGATAATTAGAGATGTCCCAATCCGATCACGTGATCGGGGATCGGAGCCGATCACGTGATTTTCAAAAGATCGGAATCGGGAGAAAAAAATCAGGGATCGGGATTTTTTTTTTTGTTATAAATACTTTTTTAAAATGTTGTATTCAATGTTACAAAACAAAAATGACCATGTTCAAGTCTTAAAGTCATCCTGAGGCCTTAGTTTTGGTTTCAAATTACACAGCATCATGTATGTGTTGCTTCTTTGGGGCTTGTTTTCAGAGACCTGGTTGCTTATTTCTCTCAAATCTGGCAATGGAGTGGGCAGGGTGCAGTGTCTAATTGTAGCAGTAAGCTAACGAGTACTGATAAGCTTTATTTTTGTTTTGATCCAATGCTGCACAACTGAACTGATCCAATGCTGCTGTGAAAAAAAGAAGCTATATCCATGTTGGATAGAATATCCAATTTAAATAAAAAAATAACCTTAAGGGACAACTTGAATGCTTTTTTTCTTTTTTTTTTCTTAATGCATTGCATAAAGATCGGATTGGGAAAAATCGGTATCTGCAAATTGTCAAAATGAAATTTTCGGAATCGGATCGGGAGCAAAAAAAGGTGATCGAGACATCCCTAGAGATAATGGATAGAACAGATGTGAAAGGTGCATGTCAAGAGGAAGAAGTTGCTCCAATCGACATTCCTGACACTATCCTTTTCATGAACGCCTCATTGACACTCAGAGGCAAAGTTCTTAAGAAAGAGGGGAAGGAAAACATGGTCACATCCTGAGTGGGCGTCAGGAAATAAACAGTGACCCCGATCCATTGTTGCCAGTGCCACACCTAAATAATATACAAACTGTATAGAACACAGACTGCTGTAAACAATGTGCTCAAATGCCTGTTATCAAATCAATACACCCCTCTCCGTAGCAGCATTGCAGAATATGTGGTTAGATTTGGAGTTTACAGTTCACAGGGCTCACAGCACAGGGCTTCTTGGAATTTCATAGGACTTTTCTACTTCACAAGGTGCTGGTGTTGACCCTGGAAACAGTGCTAAAGGGGAATCACATTCAACATGTCATAACTCATTCTGCATTTCTGCAACATTTAAGTTACTAACTTGTCTAGGTAGAGGAAATCGACAGCCAGAAATGTTCATTGTCATGCAGTTACAATATCTAATGAATGTATATAGGCAATGGTACAAATTTGGAAGGTGCCATCATCTTGCACAATTAAATTCTCTGTACTGGATTGTTCTGCACCACTTTTTAAAACGTAAAACCGTCTTTGGTTAGGACTCACTAAATGCTACTTATTAATGTTTTCTGTCAACTCGTAGAGGATTGTTTCCCCTTGTCCTGAAAAACGTTGTTCCCTCTTATATCTGCTCCCAGCGGACACCAAGCTTTTCGTAGAAATAATTATTTTTTGCATTTCTCTCTTGAGAAAAAGATAACCAGTACCAGCATTCATCATTTTGACAGATCACTGGCTTATACTAATACTATTCATCTCTTTTGTTTTCACACAGCGATTCTGGTCTGTTATGTATGGCAGGTTTATGACACTATCCTTCAGCTTACTGTGCAGGTCCCCTGGCTCTAGACCAGCTACTTAAGGGGCAATAATCTGAATCAATTTAAACAGCTGTTCTTGACATGACACTTTAAAGGGGTCAATCTTTTTGAATGAGGGTGCATTTCGAGCAAGGCCCTTTTGTGTTTAGTCATACCTCTCACAACCCCAAAAATACTTTTTACTTTATAAATACTTTTTTTGTTAAACTCTTGTTAAAAGCAAGTCGACACTGGCCTTCAGATGATGCATTGAAGAGAATAACCCATCAAGACACACTATGTCTTGAAAAGCAGCTTTGCTTCTATATTATGCTATAATTTAGAAAAAAACTGCAGTCGCAGGGATCAAATTATGTGCTGAGCCAGTTATTTACATAATCATTTAACTCTGGCAGCCTAAAAGCTCTTGATCTCTTGCCTGAACATGCGGTCAGTGGGTATTTGTTTTAAACACTATTGTAATTCCCTTGCAGATAGTAACTTCAACTTTGAGGAGCCTTTTGAGGCAGAGTGATACAAACTTAAAATGTCAACCAGGGATAATCAACCAGTTAAAATGTCACCATGCAGTCAAGAGTATTTGTTTTGAACACACCATACACTTTGAACTCAATGAGCCTTTTAGGTCAGAGTGATACAAATAGAAAAAGTTCGGAATGTACTAGAAAAACTCAACTAGTGGACACCTTTCTTCTATCTGACATGGAACATTCCCTTAAGTGAACTTCAGTGCCTCTGAATGAAATAATTAAACACAGCCTTTTTCATTAATGAGTGAGTAAATGGGAGGAAATAGGCACGTGGAATGCCATTCACAAACAAGTGTCTTTATGACAGTGAGTCACACGTATACGGATATACTCACACTGTCCTAATGCGTACGGATGTCACCTGTGTGATAGGTGTGTAGTTAGCACAGGTTGCCAACACATTCAGAATTACCTCCAGCTCATCACTTATGACACCATGGTTGCTGTACATGTTTATTTATTACCCTTTTAATAAATATGTCGGGCAGACAGCCAGAATGCCACGCAGTAGTGCAACAGATTAAAAAATAATGGTGGTTGAACAGTATGGGTAATAGGGTAACTATGGTATACTATGTGCAACATGTAAGCCCAAATGAAAGCAGCACAGTACCCATTGTTTTTGTCGGTACAGGTGAGTATGACTGAAGCGAGGCAGGCTTCACTTACCCGACTAAACCAGATGCTGAGCTGGGTCTCTGACAGCACGGCGAAGTAAAACCTCTGGGAGCTGGGCTGGACGTGGAACGGCTCCTCTTCACTCCTCAGCGGACAAAGCAGCCTCCGTGGCCAGCCGGTTAGAAAATACATGACGGTAAACTCACTCCGCCACAGCACTCAAAACAGTGTCGCAATGCCAGGTATTCGGCACCCCTTATTCCTCCTGAAGTGTTTAATCCAAGCGAGTCATAGGAGTTAAAATTCAAACTTTAAATAGCTACATGCAATACATCATTATAAAACCAGCATATCAATCCATGAAAGCCGTAGAGAGAGCTCCCAACAGCCGATGGAGCTACAAGGCTAGCCCTGGGTTAGCATTCGCTTTCCAAGTTGAAGCTAATAAGCTATCCAAGGCAACGACAACCGAAAACAAAAGCAAGCAGGCCCGCAGTGACAGCTCCCAGCACCGAACAGCGTTCTGCTGCTGACACACGGGTGGATTAGCTTTCACTCCCGCTGCTGTGTCAATTGTTACTGTCCCTGGAGCAGCTATGTTTGATAACGGTAAAGGGTCCAGTTTTCACTCCTGTGCCCCACAGTCGCCATCTTTACAAGAGTCTCTGTGGCTTCAAGCTGATTGGCCACCAAGGAGACGTTTGCGTAGTGTTGACATGTGACGTCAGCACTCCGTTATGCGAATCCCCCCGGTGGCGTGATAGCAACGTACCTCGACGCTGACATCTGCTGGTGTAAACATAACATGTCTTCAACGGAATGTCTGATCGGATCTCATTACTTATCTTTAAATGTATATTAAAATGAGTTTACTTAAAGGTAGGGTAGGTAAGAATGGAGAAACCAGCTCGAGTGCGGTAGAATTAGAAAGTACGCCGCCGAAAAAAATCTGCCCCTTCCTTCAGACTTCTGTACAGAGCCCCGCCTCCAACACACACGAACGAGCACATGACCAATGAGGGCACGAGATAAGTTTGTGCACAGATCGAAGGCTGACAGGCAGGTAGGCCATCCAGTTATTTTAGCCGGGCCGGCTCAGATGATTGGTCGTGCTTTTTACAGTACTAAGGCTTCCACAGATGACATTTTTGCATGTATCTTTTGTCAAAGCATTTCATGTATTCATTGCTATCGGGATGTTAAGAGCATTCCACGGAATATGACAAAACGTTTTTCTGAAGTGAATTACATACCCCACCTTTAAGAGTGATCAGAAATATAATTACAGCAGTCTTAAAAATAGATAAATTAACAACTAAAATCATTTTTTTTTAAAAGACATTTGCATCTTCTTAAAAAGGAACAAGCTACGATCATCAATTGAACATTGATGTCTGTTGGTTTCCCATAATACCACAAATGTTTAGTACAAAGAAATACCCAAAAGTTGTTCCAAACTGTTCAGGTTTCTACACATTCACAAGATGGTAAACTGCCTTCCCTGCCCTCATGTCACATGTTTACTTCTCTTTAAGGGCACAAACACGATCATGATAATGCATGGTCATCCTTCTCAACATTGGCCTGGCCATTCTCTTCGTACACATTTTGTCATAAGACATCGTCCATCCATCCATCCATCCATCCATCTTCTCCCGCTTATCCGTGGTCGGGTCGCGGAGGTAGCAGTTCCAGCAGAGAGCCCCAAACTTTCTTTTCCCTGGCCACATCAACCAGCTCTGACTGGGGGATCCCAAGGCGCCCCCAGGCCAGAGAAGAGATATAATCCCTCCATCTGGTTCTAGGTCTACCCCTTGGTCTCTTCCCAGCTGGACGTGCCTGGAACACCTCCCTAGGGAGGCGCCCAGGTGGCATCCTAACTAGGTGCCCGAACCACCTCAACTGGCTCCTTTCGACGCGAAGGAGGAGCGGTTCAACTCCGAGTCCTTCCCGGATGACCGAACTTCTCACCTTATCCCTAAGGGAGACACCAGCCACCCTGCGGAGAAAACCCATCTCGGCCGCTTGTAAGACATCGTCCACCTCAGGTAATTAATAAACAAATAAAATGTGATTAAAATAACACAGTATACAAACTTGAGGGAATAGGGAGTCTACTGAAATACAAATTGTGTTTTAATCTGCTGGTCACCACTCTGCAGAAGTGTTGGAGAGAGACGGCCTGCCTCCTCCTCAGTTAGGACCAGAGATAAGAAAAGAAGAAGAAGCCTCACGCAGATCGCCGCAGCTTTTCTAAAGGTTTTTGCTGGTGTGACTGTGTGAGGCTATGTGAAGCTCTTCTCTTTCCAGAGGATTGACAAACTGAATGACATGAACCTGATTCAGAAGAACGTCTGGATATGATGATGTTTGCATGTTAAAGTCGGGGCTGGATGGTATGTCCTCTGTGCTTACACTGGAGAAGCAGCGCTAAAGAAGTCACATTTTTGTAACAAAAAAAAGATTTTAAACCCAATCCTTCATTGGCACACACTGATTAGACCGGAAAGGTAATTACACTTTGTCACGAGATTTGTTTGTATTATGAAGAATGTTAATAAAATACTGAATATTCTCTCCACTTTGCCTTAAACTGTATTGAGACACTGCAGCAGACGTGTGAAGATTACTGGTATTATTGTTTTAACTATAATGTGCAACAGAAAACTGCTGAAATAGCGCAATCCAACATTAAGCCAGTCTTTTGGTTTTCATCTTGCTGCTGCTCTGTCTCTTAATTTTAAGACTCCAAAGCATGTCGAGTTACATTTCAACTAATTGCATTTGAGACTGTGGTGTACTACACTTTGAAACTTTCTCTTTTCACTGGGATTTATATGTATTATTTTCAATTTGCTGCTGTGGTTTGGGAGCTGTAGAAACGGGGGCAATACTTATGAGTGTCACAGTACTGTATGTTCCTATTGGGTTTTAAATGAGAGCCGTGTATGTTTTGCAATAGAATGATCAAGCAAGAGAAAGGATTTATGTTAATAAAAAATAAAACAATCAATGTATGATGTAAGTTCCTCAATTTACAGATTTATATCGATATACAAAAGAAGGGGATGTTTTGGCCTGTGAACAATTTGATGTATGTTTTCGTGTAGTAAACCGTCCGTTCTGATTCACAATGCCTTATTTTCAGGGCATTTTAGTAGAGCCAAATAAGTCAACTTTTGTACGCATGAGGACACTGTGTGTATGCGTCTATATATTTGTATCATTTTGAAGTGCACATCTTTTCAGCATTTAAAATATTCTGTTGTATGAATTCTTTTGTCAGAGTCAGTTTTGCCAAGCTAAATTAATTTATTTCCCAAACAGTCCAATTACCTCATGATTGTGAGATGGAGAAAAACATATTGAATGGTTCTTAACTCCATGTCTTACGGTGAGAAGAGCACCCTCCAGATATGCTATATTATCTTTGAGCCATTTAACCCTTGTGTTATGTTCACATTTTGCAACCTTTGGTATTGTTCGGGTCAAATTGACCCGGGACATATTTCAGGGTTTAAAAAAAATACAGAACTAAATTCAACATGTACAATTCCTTATATTGTCTTTATCTCATTCCCCAACAATATGAATGAAATATATGAGTAGTTTTTGAAAATACTCTTTGCTAGATCAAATTTAACAATGGAAGTGTCCATCGTTTTTTGTGATAAAAATGTAATTTATGTTAAAAAAAATACACTAATAAAAACTAGGTTTACATTTTGCTCATGCTTTTCTAGGACAAATGTAAATGAAACATTTTTTCATTAATGTTTATTATTTTTAATCTGTCATATAATAATCAAAGCCCTGAAGGAAATAAAGCAATTTAGCTGCAATTGGAACAAAATAACCACACATCCAAAAGTATTTGGCTGTGAAATATAGAGAGAATGAAACATCCATATAAATGAC
Source organism: Notothenia rossii (assembly GCF_949606895.1). Classification (NCBI taxonomy): domain Eukaryota; kingdom Metazoa; phylum Chordata; class Actinopteri; order Perciformes; family Nototheniidae; genus Notothenia; species Notothenia rossii. The sequence goes on from NC_136910.1 coordinate 43,154,891, forward strand.
ATAGAACAGATATAAACACAAAGCAAATAAAAACAATTAACAGTCATAAAATACAGTATATCCGTAAAATATATTGATGAAGTGAAGCTGCAGAACATCAGTCAATGGGCAAGTCCGTTTAGGAAACACATGATGTACAGAACTTCATTGTGTGTATAGCACAGATGTACTTGTTGCAGTTGCTGCATGTAGTCTGTGTCTTGGAGTCGTTTGAGGGTCCACAGACCTCGCAGCTGGCTGTGGGGGTCTTCCAGAAGCTGACTGTGGGGGTCCTCTTGCGGCTGGCTGTGGGGGTCTTCCAGCAGCTGGCTCTGAGTCAAGTTCATCTTCCAATTTGCTGTCAAATTCTGAGTTTACCTTCACATGATCCTTATCTTCAGAAATGTCTTCCTGTTCCACTTCACCGTGTTCTTCTAATGCATTCCACTCACTCTCATTAGCTCCAAGGCTCTCTGAGCAGAATATCTTTTGGCCATTTTGCTGGTAGATAATTGTAGTTCTGCACTATACACTGTAATGTGAGGTTATGTCTCTGTTTTGTCCCTCCTCCGGCGTACAGGTGTGAGGGGGACAGTGCGAGAAATGTTTATACATTTCCGGAAGATCTAAAATGTTTATAATGTTCTAGGATGGTTTTGTGTACATGCACTACAAAGGGTAAAGATCAAGGGAAAACAGGATCAAACAGGTTCTCTATGCGTGTGTGTGTGTGTGTGTGTCTTTATATATATATTTTTATTCATTGAAAATGGAAATCTGGTCAATTTGAACACCATGGGGTTAACACATTACTTTTAAGAACAAAGGTTTTAAGATTAATTTCCTTTGCAAATGAACAAACTGGTTGTGAGATGTTCTAACGCATAAAGTGACATATCACATTAAGTTAGTGTTAATACATATCTTATTTGGCATGCGTTTCTGCCCAATAACTGATCATAAATGTACAAAATCCATTAACTACCAAAGAGGCAATTGAAAGTACAACAGGAATGTATTCATTTAGGTCAGTGTATTGTAGAATCCGTTTTGTTTTAATTACATTAAATATCCCTGCCTCATGTCAAGAAAAGGCATTTATTTGTAACCGAACATGGTGAGTGATTACAGAATTGAAAATAAAAAAACGTTTACAAAACCTGTGAAAACACTCATCTCCTGAAAACACTATTTATCCTTTTTCAATGTTGCTTTACATGGTTCCTAATGTCCACCTCACTACTATCCCTCCCTTGGGCCAGAGTGAATACAACACCCTATTTTAGATCAGGCCGGGGTTAGGGCTCTGTTCTTCTCACGTAAAGCACAAATCCAATCTTAAATAAGTAAATGTAAGATATGCAAATGTTACTCTTGAATCATCTGATGTTGGGAAATAATTTAGTGATTAACCTAGCATTTAACTAGATTGCCATGCCTGTCTGCAGAGAAAATATATATACATGTTAAACACCACTGCCTCCAAGTGACTGAATTGAGCAATAGCATCTCTGTGAAAACATTTTTGATTGAACTGAGCAAGCGAACACATACAACCCATCTAGGCAGATAGGTAATGTTTAACAGTGTATTTATTGACGAGAGGAAAGCATAGGTTCAGTCAATTAACAACTTTATTTTATTGACATTAATAAAACAGCATTAGAGATCAATAAAGCGGAATGTTTGCCTTTCTAATACTCCTCTCCTTCCTCATCATCTCCCAGGCCATCAGCTCTAACCTCTCCGTAATCTTTCTCCAGAGCGGCCATGTCCTCTCTGGCCTCAGAGAACTCTCCCTCCTCCATACCCTCACCCACATACCAGTGCACAAAGGCACGCTTAGCGTACATCAGATCAAACTTGTGGTCAAGCCGAGCCCAGGCCTCTGCAATAGCAGTGGTGTTGCTCAGCATGCACAAAGCCCTCAGGACCTTGGCCAGGTCTCCACCATGAACTACAGTGGGCGGCTCGTAGTTGATGCCCACCTTGAAACCAGTCGGGCACCAGTCCACAAACTGGATGGAGCGCTTGGTTTTGATGGTGGAAATGGCAGCGTTCACATCTTTGGGAACGACATCACTACGATACAAAAGGCAGCAGGCCATGTATTTACAGTGGCGTGGGTCGCATTTCACCATCTGATTGGCTGGCTCGAAACAGGAATTAGTGATTTCTGCCACCGAGAGCTGCTCATGGTACGCTTTTTCTGTGGAGATGACAGGGGCATAGGTGGCCAGAGGGAAGTGGATACGGGGATAGGGCACCAAGTTGGTCTGGAACTCTGTCAAATCAACATTGAGGGCACCATCAAAACGAAGGGAGGCAGTGATGGAGGACACAATTTGACTCATTAACCTGTTCAGGTTGGTGTAAGAGAGACGCTCGATATCAAGGTTCCTACGGCAGATATCATAAATAGCCTCATTATCAACCATGAAAGCACAGTCAGAGTGCTCCAGGGTGGTGTGGGTGGTCAGGATGGCGTTGTAGGGCTCCACCACAGCGGTGGACACCTGGGGAGCTGGGTAGACGGAGAACTCCAGTTTGGACTTCTTGTCTTAGTCGACGGACAGACGCTCCGTCAGCAGGGAGGTGAAGCCAGAGCCGGTGCACCCTCCGAAGCTGTGGAACACCAGGAAACCCTGAAGACCGGTGCACTGGTCAGACTGAAACAAAGAGAAAAATCAAATAATAAATGTATTTATATAATACAAAGACAGCAGTGCCAAGGGTTCACAGCTAATGATAAAAAAGCGTATTAGTGCACAGCATGTAAACATATAGATTAAATGAAAACAGATCAGAGATAAGAGGGTGCCATACCATGGAGGGCTTTGAATGTGATCAGGAGGATCTTAAACTGAATTCTGCAGGGTGGAGGAAGGCGATGCAAGTGGGCCAGAATCTGGGAAATATGCTCACTTTGAAAGAGTGATACGAGATTGTTATGTCTTGTGTTTGTTTAAAACACTGTACAGCTCTACATTTTCAAACTTCACATATTTATTATGATACTTGGCTTTTGCAATACTTATTTTTGCCATTCACCACAATATGATGATTGTATGTGAAAACCTACTTAGCAATAAACTGATTAATTTCCATTTAATACTCTTCAGCAAAATTGACTTCTGTTCTAAATGTAATGACCAGCTTTCGGATTCTGTCCATCACTGTGTCAATGAGCTCCTTGCCGATGGTGTAGTGTCCTCGGGCGGGCGTAGTTGTTGGCAGCATCCTCCTTGCCAGTGATCAGCTGCTCAGGGTGGAATAGCTGGCGGTAAGTCCCAGTGCGCACTTCATCTAAGGGTAATGAGCATTAGATTATTGAAGGTTTTGAATGGCAGAGGGGGGGAAAGGCTTTTATTTTACTTTTATCATTTATAATTAATGAGAATTAACCGATTACAGTGGGCTGCAGGTCAACAAACACAACTCTGGGGACGTGCTTTCCAGCTCCAGTCTCCATGAAGAAGGTGTTGACGGAATCGTCCCCTCCTCCTCCTGAGATGTTCTGGTCACCAAGCTTCCTGCCGTCCGGTTGGATTCCATGCTCCAGACAGTAAAGCTCCCAGCAGGAATTGCCAATCTGCACACCAGCCTGACCAACGTGGATTGAGAGGCACTCACGCTGTAAAAGGAAAATAAGATTGTAAAGAAAATAACATAAAAAAGGAAGCCAGTTGGCTGATTTTTGTGCAAAAACAGTGTAACATACATACATACATACATTCTAGGGGCATATCACCACATGTGGGAGGACTAGAGAGAAAGACTATTTTAATAAGAACCAAACATCATATCATGATTTAAGTCACCTGACGCACACATTTGTCATCTGAACAGAACGACAGTTATAATTCAAAACAAAAAGAGGCTAAATACTAGGCTTGTTTGAGACGCGTTGCGGCTCGCCTCGAAAGTAGACGAGAATAGCCGATAGCAGCCGGGGGAGGTCTCAAAAAGCTCGCCTGAAGTCGGACAGCTCCGAGTCGGCTTCTTCTTCTTCTTCGTCTTCTGCTGCTTCGCCTTCTTCTCTCTGTTTTTTGGCGGATTGCAAACCACTTTAAGGTGCATACCGCCACCTCCGGAGTCGGCTTGACTCGGTTTGCATTTATAAAGAATGCACACATGTGTTTAATCGTTAATGTCAGATATGTACTAAGTAAATACATTTGTTCCTGCTCAAGATTAGATTCAACTTTATTGTTATTGCACATATTACAGGTACTGAGACAACGAAATGCAGTTTAGCTTCCAACCAGGAGTGCAACAAGCAGTAAAGTGAAAAGTAATGCACACAATCCACAGGATAAAATATAGAATGAATTGAATGATTAATAAACAGTGAGGGGTATGAATACACTAGATATACACAGCAGCCTGTGAGCAGTATGAACAGTGTGTATGAATATGCTAAGATATATAAAGTATGAAAACGGTAAGCAGTGCATTGATTGATTGATTGAAAAGTGTATTAACAGCTTGTATATTGGGTACAGTACAGTACAGCTCAAAACATACAATTGTTAAGGGGATGCAGACCAGAGAAAGACTTTCGTCTTGTTTACATCAGGGTCCCCCATTTCCAATTCATCATATCATTTAAGACATACAAGACATATTTGACATACAGATGGCTTATTTACAATTTACATACAGGTGTTTTTTTACATACAGATGGCTTACTTACAAATTTCATTTTAGATTTCGTTCTAATACATCCTAACCGGACATTTAAGACATACCAAGTCTACAGATATACAGTTAGTAACAGAGTCTAAAATGCGAGTATATACATAGATGGGGGGGGAAGCTGTCCATTGTACGACAGGTTGAGATTTGTACCATTACCGGAGCCAGTTTTGCAATGCTCTCCCCCGAAGGTGCTCTTTAAGAGAGGTTTTGAAGGTAAGTATAGTTTTACTTTCCTTTACAGTAGTGGGAAGAGCGTTCCACCTTGATGTGGCATAATTGCGAAACGTGTATTCCCCTTTTTTTGTGCCAAATCTGGGTTTTACATGATTTGTGGAGCTCCCTCTGGTGTTATGATCATGATATTCCTTGACCTTTGGGAAGAATTTTGACATGTACATGGGTACCATAGAGGTGTATTGGATCTTGTAGACCAGGCCCATTGCAAGTAGCTGTACTCTGTCGTCTACTCTAGGCCATCCTAGGTTGTCAAAGTGGGCAGAGGTGAGGTGGGTTCTAGAGGAAAGGTCAAGCAGTAGTCTGACCAGTTTATTTTGTGATGTTTGAAGTTTTATTTTTAGCGCCTTGGAGGTGCTATGGTACCATGACGTGCAAGCATAGTCATAGTACCCTCGAATGAGTGCTCCTGCCAGAGTTTTCAGGGTGTTTTTGTTTACCAGAGAGGAGATCCGGTATAGGAATCTAGTTCTTTGATTGACTTTTTTTATTACATTGGATGCCATTTTGTCACAGGAGAGGTTTGCCTCAAGAATAGATCCTAGGTATGTAATTTCCTTCTTACTTGTGACAATAATGTCACCCACTGCAACTGAGAAGTCGTCGGATTTGCTGAGATTATGTTTCGAACCGAAGAGAATGGACTCTGTTTTACTCAGGTGTAATGATAATTTATTATCGGCGAGCCAGGTGCAGATTCTGCCGAGCTCGGAGCTGAGGGTTTTTTCAACCTGCAATCTGCTCCTGTCAGAGACCAGCAGGGCTGAGTCGTCCGCGAACAGGACCAAGTTGCAGTCACATGCTGATGACATGTCATTTGCATAAATTAGGAACAGTAACGGACCTAATATGCTTCCTTGTGGAACACCACAGCTCACTGGGAGGGGGGGGGACAGAGTACCGTTTACCTCCACCATCTGTTCTCTCCCCTCCAGGTAGGATTGCATCCAGCTCACCGATAGTTTATCAAAACCAATTGCTTTTAGCTTGTCAATCAGAATTGGGGGATTGACAGTGTCGAAAGCCTTTTGCAGGTCCAGCATCACCATGCCGCAGTATTTGCCCTCATCCACCTCTTGTTTGATGTGGTCGTTTAAATAAAGAAGGCATGTGTCAGTGGAGTGGGATGTTCTAAAGCCAGATTGAAATTCATAGATTAGTTTCTTGTCCGCGAGGTACTTTTCGACCTGTTCATATACTATTTTTTCCATGACTTTCGAGATGGAGGTAAGTATAGAAACAGGGCGGTAGTTGCCTGGGTCCAATTTGCTGCCCTTTTTGTGCAGGGGGGTTACTCTTGCAATTTTGAAGTCTTTGGGTACTTTTCCCTGTTTTATGGAGAGGTTAATTATGTGAGCTATGACTGGTGAGATGGCGGTTGCTGTGTCTCTGAGGAATTTGGAGGGGATATTGTCGTGGCCAGTGGCCTTGTTAGGTTGGAGGGCGCTCAGTTTAATGAGTACCTCTGCTGATGTTACCCTTGCTAGACTGAAATCATCTTTACGTACCCCTAGGTTTTTGTAGTAGGTCATGATGTGATCTACTCCAAAAAGCCCTGAGTGCATTATACTACATGCAAGTATAGTATAACATATATAGATATTAATTTCATGATGATAAACATTGTGGAACAATGATGAAAAATGTGAATGGAAGTGGCGACGTAAAACTGACACAAAAAAACAACAAACTTTTGCCGAGCCAATGGAGAGCTTCATCAGCAGCACGGGGTAAAAACCACCAATGAGAGCTCAGCTCGAGATACCAGCGAGTCGTTTCCCATCAAGCATTTCGCCTCCGCAGCCTGTGGAGAGGAACTGCGGCGCCTCGCCGCGCCTCGCTCTCAAGGCTGCGGGCGTCTTTGTCCCGCGAGATTTCAACGTCTCATGTGAGCGAGCCTCCAGAGCAAGTCGGACAAAATGACTAACCATCATGCAACGCACGAGCAAGACGTTGATCGAAATTGCGCAGGTCTGCGCAGGTCTCGCTTGTCTCAAACAAGCCTACTGTTTATGCGTCACTGCAAGAGAACCGAAAATGACCGAAAGAACGAGATCGCGGGTACAAGCGGCCGAGATGGGTTTTCTCCGCAGGGTGGCTGGTGTCTCCCTTAGGGATAAGGTGAGAAGTTCGGTCATCCGGGAGGGACTCGGAGTTGAACCGCTCCTCCTTCGCGTCGAAAGGAGCCAGTTGAGGTGGTTCGGGCACCTAGTTAGGATGCCACCTGGGCGCCTCCCTAGGGAGGTGTTCCAGGCACGTCCAGCTGGGAAGAGACCAAGGGGTAGACCTAGAACCAGATGGAGGGATTATATCTCTTCTCTGGCCTGGGAGCGCCTTGGGATCCCCCAGTCAGAGCTGGTTGATGTGGCCAGGGAAAAGAAAGTTTGGGGCTCTCTGCTGGAACTGCTACCTCCGCGACCCGACCACGGATAAGCGGGAGAAGATGGATGGATGGATGGATGCAAGAGAACCGCAGTGACGAGTCCTAAAACCCAGAAGTCAGTTAGCATTTTTAACGCTTCGGGTTCCTTCGACAAAAAGCAATGCAATTTCTCCATAGGATTATGGAAAATAGCTCGAAATAAGGTCTGTGTTTGACACAAATTGGAGACAGATCACGTTTTGTTCTACGACATTACATCCATCAGCAGCGACCCCACTGGTGATATTTGAAGAGTTTACTTGTCTGAAAAACGATGGTTGTTAACATGTGGCTGAATAAGACTATAGAAGTTGTCGAGGCCGTTTTACGTCATTACACCGAACACGTAAACACTCCCGCTAAGTTTGTTTGCCCTGTTCTGCTTGAAAGCAAATACCTGCGCTCTTGCAAACTGTTAAAACAAAAGCTTCAACGTGTACAATTTTGAATCTGTATTTTTGGATATGGATCTTAAGTCGGCGTGACGTTGAAGCAGCGACCCTGCTGTAGTTCGTTTATAGCATAACGTTAGCATTTTGCTTCTGGCGACTAGATTTATGATTCGAAAATTATAAAAGTAGGGTAGACATGTGGATATTATCCGGCTGAACAAAATGTGATCCGTTTCTTATGTGTGTCAACCACAGACCTTATTTCGAGCTATTTTCCAAAATCCTATGGAGAAATTGCATTGCATTTTTGTTGAAGGAACCGGAAGGAGTTTACTTCCGGGTTTTAGGACACGTCACTGCGGTTCCGAAAGCACACGCAGTTGTTGGCAGACAGGTGGCACGATTGGAGTCGGACATGAATGTGGGCCATTGTTAAGAGAGGACTATGCATTTACATTTTCTGCAACTGTCTCACACGGATTGCGCCACTGCCACACCCCTTTAGGAGACTAATGGCGTGGCAGGCCAGAAAGTAACACATAATAAATGATCTAATTCGACCTAAATAAAGTAAAAATTGGAACCATGTCTGTAATCTCTCTAATGTGAAGACATTAGAGAAAACACGTCGGTTTGCTATCCTGGCTCCAAAAAGGTGGAATGAGCTCCCCATTGACATCAGGACAGCAGAAAGCCTCACATCTTCCGGCGCAGACTGAAAACTCACCTCTTTCAACTCCACTTTGAGCGATAGAATTACTAACAAAGCACTTGTATACTAATAAAAAAGGACTGGCTTATCTGAAGCCAGTTGAGTAGCACTTGAAATGTTTTGGCTCTATAAAACCTGATGTAGGGTGAATTGCTCTAATGTGGGACATTTTTTGCATTTCAGACTTCAATCAAAATCCAGTAGCCTACCAATCTGAAATCCCCAGGATGTGTCCTAATCAAACCAAAAGAGAAAATGCAGTTATTACACTCGTAAAAGAAATGGTAGACATATCAGTACTCTTAGTGCCAAGTTGTCTCAGACAATCTGCATTTCCTAATGTGGGACAGTTCTGTGCAAAATGTGGGACACTGAAAAGTCTATGTTAAAAAGCCTCAGTCAACTTAATTCATGTAATAAAAACATCTCAGGTCAGTAACACTCAAAGCTAGATGTGCAATACCATGTTCAGCGATGTTACTATTTGTAATGTTAGTGCAACAGAAGATGTTTTTCTTTAAATTGAAGTTAAATCCATCAATCTGGGGCACTTTGAGGACAAAATTAAGAGATGTATGCATACAGCTCTCAACACTCATATGAAACAGAACTGTATATATATTTCAATAAATCAAAAACCATTAGAATATTCTCACAAGCAATAACACATATTTGATAAACTCCTCTTATCTTTATCTGCATTCTTTCTTTTTTTATTTATGCATATTCAAGTAATCACTCTCCTTTTAAACTGTTTTTTTTTTTACTGACCTGTAGTACATATTGGAATGATTTCTTAACTTAGGCTATTTTTTTACAATGTGTGTTGGTAGGATTTATTCAATGACTATGAATATTTGGGCTTAAATTAATTGCCATCTTTTAAACTCAGACATGAATCCCTAACATTATCCCTGACTTTGTCATACCATTTTAACAGAGATGCAGCCACCCCCAATTATTGAATATAATTTGCCCTTCACCTTAAATATCTAAAATAATGCATAAGAAGACTAAAACCCTGTAAATAACCATTGCTCTTGCACAATCCATACCCCTTTTAGACGTGTCCCACATTAGGCAAATCATACTGTCCCACTTTGCGAAACATGTTTCCTGAAGTGGGACGATGGAACATTTGATTGAAATAAAAAATATATATTTACACCATATTATAATATGTTCTGATTAACAAACATATCATAAACACATCCTGATAAAAACTTGCAAGATTGTTTTATTTATACGAAATTTTAAACCTTAACATTACATTTGTCAAAACACTATGTCACTGACCTTTGGGTAGTCTTCACACAGGGTACTTACTGTTTGAAGGTTTTTCCATCCTCATCTGTGATTGGACATTTGAGAAGTCATGTGATTTTGATCGCATGACATCACAGCTTGTGTTTACCCATAGTTTCATTGACTCATTTGTTTGCGGAAGACCTATACCCATTTGAGCTAAGGTGTCCCACATTAGGGCAACTCACCCTACCTATATGATTCTGTTTTCTTCTAGTTTGTATCTTCTTGGTTGAATGCCCTCCAGGATCCTTGCGAGAGTAAAAAGCTGATCCGTCGTTCCACGACCAGGACGGAATCCGCATTGTTCCTTCTCAATCTGAGGTTCGACAATCGGCCTGACCCTCCTTTCGAGTACCTTAGAGTAAACTTTCCCGGGGAGGCTGAGTAGTGTGATGCCTCTGTAATTGGCACACACCCTCTGATCCCCCTTTTTAAAAAGGGGAACCACCACCCCGGTCTGCCACTCCTTCGGTACTGTTTCCGACTTCCACGCAACGTTGATGAGACGTGTCAACCATGACAGTCCCTCAACACCCAGAGCCTTCAGTGTTTCTGGGCGGATCTCATCCACCCCCTGGGCTTTGCCACTGAGAAGTTGTTTGACGACCTCAGTGACCTCCCCCCGGGAGATTGGTGTCGATCCCCCGTCATACTCCAGCTCTGCCTCTAACATAGAGGGCGGAGTTGTCGGGTTCAGGAGTTCCTCAAAGTGCTCCTTCCAACGCCCTGACACTCCATCAGTTGAGGTCAACAACATCCCATCCTTACTGTACACAGCTTGGATGGTTCCCTGCTTCCCCCTCCTGAGGTGTCGGACAGTTTTCCAGAACAACTTTGGTGCCGCCCGAAAGTCCTTTTCCATGTCTTCTCCGAACTTCTCCCACACCCGCTGCTTTGCCTCGGCCACGGCTGAGGCTGCTGCACTTCGGGCCTGTCGGTACCTGGCAACTGCCTCGGGAGTCCCCCGGGATAACAAATCCCTGAAGGCCTCCTTCTTCAGTCAGACGGCTTCCCTGACCACCGGTGTCCACCAGGAGGTTCGAGGGTTACCGCCCCTTGAGGCACCTAGGACCTTGAGACCACAGCTCCCCGCCGCGGCTTCGGCAATGAGGCTTTGAACACCGACCACTCTGGTTCAATGTCCCCAACCTCCACAGGAATGCCCGAAAAGCTCCGCCGGAGGTGTGAGTTGAAGGCCTCCTGAACTTGGGCCTCCTCCAGACGTTCCTAGTTCACCCGAACTACACGTTTGGGCTTACCAGATCTATCCAGAGGCTTCCTCCGCCACTCGACCCAACTCACCACCAGATGGTGATCAGTTGACAACTCCGCCCCTCTCTTTACCCGAGTGTCCAAAACATACGGCCTCAGGTCCGATGATACGATAACGAAATCGATCATGGACCTTCTGCCTAGGGTGCTCTGGTACCACGTACACTTATGAGCATCCTTATGTTCGAACATGGTGTTTGTTATGGCCAATCCATGACTAGCACAGAAGTCCAGTAACAAACCACCACTCCGGTTCAGATCAGGGGGGCCGTTCCTCCCAATCACTCCCCTCCAAGTGTCTCCATCATTGCCCACATGTGCTTTGAAGTCTCCCAGCATGATTAAAGAGTCCCCTTCAGGAGCCCCATACAGGACTCTTTCCAGGGTCTCCAAGAAGGCTGTATACTCTGAACTGCTGTCGGGTGCATAAGCACACACAACAGTCAGACTATTCCCGCCCATAACCCGCAGGCGTAGGGAGGGTAGACTCCAACAACGACTGGGGTAGACTCCAACAACGAAGCACCCAACCGGGGACTTGTGAGTATCCCCACACCCGCCCGGCGCCTCACACGTTGAGCAACTCCGAAGAAGAATAGAGTCCAACCCCTATCCAGAAGCAAGGTTCCAGAGCCGACGCTGTGCGTAGAGGTGAGCCCAACCAGATCCAACTGGTAACGCTCCACCTCCCGCACAAGCTCCGACTCCTTCCCCCCCAGAGAGGTGACGTTCCACGTCCCCAAAGCCAGCTTCTGTCGCCCGGGTCTGGTCCGTCGAGACCCTCTGCCTTCACTGCCACCCTTCTGGCAGCGCACCCGACCCCATCGCTGTTTCCCGTAGGTGGTAGAAGCGGAGGTGTTGCCCACGTCGCCTTTTCGGGCTGTGCCCGGCCGGGCTCCGTGGCACGCCCGACCACCAGACGCTCGCCGACGAGTCCTCCTACTGGGCCAGGCTCCAGAAGGGGACCCCGGGCTTCCTCCGGGCCGGGTATCCTCACTTCGTGTGTCGTCTTTCATGAGGTCTTGGGAACCAATATATTTAAGTCATTTTCAAATATATCTTTGTCTGATTTGAGTAATATTGTCATTCTTTATTGGTAAATATCATTGATTGTATCAACTGCAGGAAATAGTAAGCCCTCCTTTTATATTCTTTATAACTGACTCTGACAATAGCTTGTTTATTATTGCTTTAAATTATGCAATTTTTTTCTCTTTTGTATCTTTACGCGTAGTTATAAAGAACTTAACAATTTATTTCGATGTAAGATTTTTAATTGAATCTCAATTGGTATTATGCATTATGCAATTTGTGTTGCTGCACTATCAGGTCCAGAGGGCACCACTGCACTACTTCATCACAACATTGCATCTTTACCTTTGCCCTCTTGCTCCATAAAGTATTGTGGGTCAGAATATCCATATACATATGCTGGCTTGGCTTCCATACTGTAATATGCATAGATCATGCTGAAAAATACATATCCACTTTACAGTATACATACACATGCGTCTCAGATACCGATACCTTGATAAACTCCTAATATATTTGACTTAGAAAAAGAACAATGAATGTTGGCCTCTAACATTTTTCACGTCTAATTGTGTAGTTTGCCATCCAAAAAAGCAGGTTATGACAAGGTTTTTTTTGGCGTTAGCAGAACAAAGAAAACATGGAAATGAGAAAGAAACTCCGGGTTAGATTGAGCGTGGTGGAAATTAGGGTCACATTTATTAAAGCACTCCTAACTGGTAGTGGTACCCTTCAATAATTTAACTTTTTCAAGGCATGTTCTCTACCATTTGTTACATTACATTACATTGCATTTAGCTGACGCTTTTATCCAAAGCGACTTACAATAAGTGCATTCGACCAACAAAATACATTTTGTTCCACAGCAAGCATAACCCGACAACAAAGCATACTCTAACATAACTATTTACCATTTTAAATATGTTGCTCTAGCCTAGAGATATTTAGCTCTTTTAAACAACTAGAAATGTTAGGTAGAAAAACATTTAGACTCACACTTCGGTAGATGGCGGTCTAACACGTATGCTAGTTGCCAGAGAGGGAAGTAGATAGGACTGGCTGTTGATTTGTGTTTTCTCAACGTGAGTGGACATTGCGATAGTAGACGGAGATTGGAGTAAACGTTGACGTGAGTGCGAGATTGAGAGCAGCTGGTGGAATGGCGTCTTTGAGTCCTGGAGAGGAGGATATGGAAAGTGCATCTGAAGGAGAAGGAGGGTGTAATGAAGTAAGGAAAAAGTCTTCAAGAAAGAAGATAGACATGTCAAGTGACAGTCTTAGTGAATCTGATTCGCAGAATGAATTGAAGAAAGTAAAGAAAAGGATTGAGAATGAAGAGTGGAAAGTGATCGTGGAGTTTGGTGAGCAATCCGCAGCTAAGCTACATCCAGTGGCCTTGACTAAAGCGATTCACAAAGAAATTGGATCGATAAAGCAAGCAAGATTTCTGAGCAAAGGACGGATGTTGGTTGAATTGATGAATGCAAAACAACAGGAAAAGTTACTGAAAATGAAGACCCTGAATGAAGTTCGAATGAAATGACATGTTCCTGGAGCAAATCGGAAAATACTTGGAGTTATCAGTGGAGTTCCCATAGAAATCGGCATAGAAGAACTCAAGAAAGAAATTAAAGGGGGAAAAGTGTCTGTAGTTAAGCGTCTTCCTACTAGGTATCAGGGTAAGATAGTGGATAGTTTGTCTGTTCTTCTTCAGTTTGAAGAAACAATACAACAGAAGATAATGATCGGTTGCATGAGCTTTCCAGTAAGAGAATTCATCCCTAAACCTCTGCGTTGCTTTAAATGCCAAAGGTTTGGGCATGTGGCAGACAAGTGCAAAGCAACTAAGCCCAGGTGTCCAACATGTTTTTGGGAACATGAATATGGTAGTTGTACTGCAGGTTCTAAGGTGAAATGTTGTAACTGTGGTGGGGAACATAGTGCTGCGTATCAGGGCTGCGAAGTGCAGAAAAAGGCCAAGGAGGTGCAGAGATACAAAGTGCAAAATAAAATCTCATATGCTGAAGCAACAGAAAAGGTTTCACTAAACATAGCTAGGAAATCCCAAGTAGCAGCAAGTATGTTCTCTTCAAAAGATTTTCCCAAACTCCCACAGGCAAAGGAAAGCTCCACAAAGTGTTCACATAAGTGTGTGATAGGAGAGGATGCATTGATTGTTAATAAGTACAAATTTGTGGCCTTTATTGGAAAAGTGGTGAATTTTGCTTTGCAACAAACAAAAAAGAGGTCAAGACTGAAAACAATAGTGGAAGTAGCAGGTGAATTTTTTGGGATAAAGGATATAACCGTTGAAATGATACATGATATGCTAGCCCCCAATAATGATTATTCACAGATTAGTGAATAGATTAATGGTTTTTCTCATTCTGCAATGGAATGCTAGAAGCCTTATTGCAAATGGACAAGAATTCAAGACCTATATATATGAGTTAAAAGAAAAAACAGACGTTATTTGTATTCAAGAAACATGGCTGAAGACTCATTTGGACTTCATAATTGGGGGATACTGCTATAAGACAAGATAGAAATGATCCCCCTCCCCCAGGGAGGGGGGATGTGCAATCTTTATCAGAGAAGTAATGTCTTATAGTAGGCTAACATTTAAGAACAGTCATGATTTAGAAATAGTGGGTGTAGAAGTTTGGATTAATAAAAGGACAATTAGTGTCCTGAATTTTTATAATCCATGTAATAAACTCAAAATAGAGGAATTAGAAATGTTTTGCCAAGGAAATGAATGAATATGGTGTGGTGATTTTAATGCACATAACACAATGTGGGGAGGGAGATCAGATTACAACGGACAGGTGGTGGAGGACTTAATGGAGGCACAGGAATTAGTTTGTTTAAATAATGGGCAAGGTACAAAACTCAGTTTTAGAGATGGAACAGAGTCTGCGATCGACCTAACTCTTGTAACAAGTGAATTAGCTTCTGGTAGTAGTTGGGAAGTATTGGCAAATAACAGTATTGGGAGTGATCATCTTCCGATTATAATCAAGTTTGATATAAGTCATGTGGTTGAGCTAGACGGTCTCATGAGATGGACTTTTTCTAAAGCAAATTGGGAGATGTTTGCTAAATTGTATGATAATGAATTTGAACAGATTGATATGGCAGGAAGTATTGATGAAATAAATGAGTAATTTACTTCAAATATAATTAAAAGCGCTAATCAAACTATTGGGAATAAAACTGGTAAACTTAGTAAATGTGTTAAGATGGTACCGTGGTGGAACAAAGAATGTCATGATGCAATCCGAAACAAAATCAGGCTGTTTGGAAAGCTAAAAAAGACACATTCATTCCACAATTTATTAGAATATAAAAAGGCACAGGCTCAGGTAAGGAACATTGTTGAAAGAGCAAAAATGGAGTGTTGGAGAGGATTCTGTTCAAGTATTGGGAGAACTACACCATTAGATAAAGTATGGGGAATGGTTAAGAAGATGAGGGGAATAAAACAGCAGAGTAACCTGCCAGTGTTAGAGAATGGAGGGGAAATTGCCACTGGTGCTATGGAGAAGGCAGAAATTCTAGCTAAAAATGTTGTCAAAGTTAATTCTTCTGAAAATTTGACAGAAGAAGGTAAGATCAGGAGGCAGGAAGTGTTAGATGAACATCCTAATGTATATGAAGAAAGACATTCGTCGCAGAGTGTTGTAAATATACCTTTTTCTATTCAAGAGTTGAGAAGAACATTAAGTAAGTGTAAAATGACTGCTCCTGGGAAAGATAATATATGTTATATAATGTTGAACAAATTAAGTGATTTTGCATTAGGAAAGCTGCTGGAGATGTACAATAAGATCTGGGAGAAAGGGAAGCTGCCAATAATATGGAAAGAGTCAGTCATTATTCCTATTAGAAAACCTGGGAAGGATCCAACCAGTCCAAGCAGTTATAGACCTATAGCTCTGACATCACACTTGTGTAAAGTTATGGAAAGAATGATGATAGAAAGGCTGACATACTACATTGAGAAAAATGAACTAATGGCTCCTTATCAGAGTGGGTTTAGAAGAGGGCGGAGTACTTTAGATCCACTGCTGTGCCTGGAGTCTGAAGTCAGGAAAGCCCAAGCGAACAAGGAGTGTGTTGTAGCTGTATTCTTTGATGTGGAAAAAGCTTACGATTTGATGTGGAAGGAAGGATTATTAATAAAACTGGACATTATGGGTCTGGGAGGTAATGTATATAATTGGATTATGGATTTTTTGTTTGGCCGTGCCATCAGAGTCCGAGTTGGCAATTCATATTCTCAAAGGCATGAAGTTGAAAATGGAACCCCGCAGGGGAGTGTCATCAGTCCTCTTTTATTTTCTATTATGATCAATGATATATATACAGAAGTAGGATCTGATTTTGGTAAGTCACTTTTTGCAAATGATGGAGCTATTTGGAAAAGGGGCAGAAATGTAAAACATATTGTAGCTAAGATCCAGGAAGCCATTACGGAAATTGAAAGCTGGTCTCTGACATGGAGGTTTAGATTGTCGGTGGAAAAAACTGAAACTTTATTTTTTACGAGGAAAAGGATAGGTGAGGAGGTTAGGTTAAAACTTTATGGACAAGATCTAAAGAAAGTGAAGACATTTACATTTCTGGGAATATGGTTGGACGAGAGAGTCACATGGAGTACTCACATTGATAAAGTAGTAGATAAATGTAAAAGGGTTTTATATGTTATGAAGTGCTTGGCAGGCACTCAGTGGGGGGCTGATAAAGCTGCTTTGAGGAACGTAAACACAGCCTTAATAAGATTAGCCATAGAATATGGACCAATAGTGTATGGTTCAGCTGCATATTCTTCTCTTCAAAAATTAGATAGAGTCCAGGCACAAGCACTAAGGATATGCTGTGGGGCAGTCAGATCTACACCAGTGTCGGCACTTCAGGTAGAGGTCGGAGAAATACCAATTTCTTTGAGGAGAAAACAGTTAATTGTTAATTACTGGGCAAATCTACAGGGCCATAAAGATACTCACCCTACTAAACAAACTGTACAAACAAGTTGGGAAAGTAACAAAATAAAAATAAAAAGTTTTTGTGTTTGTGTTTTGGAAATATGTAAGGAATTCAAAGTTAAAGAATGGAATATTAGTCCTACGGTGTTGTTATCAGCTGTTCCACCATGGTTGCTACCTCAACCTATAGTAGATTTATCATTATTGTAACGGTTACAATCAATGAAAAACAAAATCAATGTACAGGCGTATGTTAACACTGTTCTACATGAACAATATGGGCAGTTTATACAAATATTTACTGATGGATCCAAAAATCCAGAAAATGGTCTACCTAGTTGTGCATTTTATGTTCCTGAGTTAAAAGTCAAAGTGGGAAAGCGTACAAGTGATCACATTGCAGTATATACAGTAGAGATGATGGCTATCTCTCTAGCACTTCAGTGGGTAGAGGAAATACAGCCAATGCGAGTGGTCATTTGCCCTGACTCCAGTGCAGCTCTGGAGAGTATAAACAACTTCTCTTCAGAATGTCGTCAGGATATTTTACATGACATTTTACACATCATGTTTAGGTTAGTTCATCTGGGAATTGTTGTGCAATTTGTGTGGGTTCCAGCGCATGTGGGTATTAGAGGGAATGAAGTAGTGGATCAACTGGCAAAATGTGGTTTGAAAGCAAACCAGATTGATATTATGGTACCCATCAGTAGAGCAGAAGTCAAATCTTTTACAAAAGTGGTTATCAAGCAACAATGGCAAAAACTATGGGACAGTAACACCAAAGGAAGACATTTATACCAGATACAAAGGGAAGTAGGAACAGGAAGCACTTGGGGGAGTAGTAGAAGAGAACAGAGCATTAACAGCAGGATAAAATTGGGACACTCAGGATTAAACTCATCACTGCATCTGATTGGAAAACATCCAAATGGCAATTGTGATGGTTTCCAACAATGAGAGACAATACATCATGTATTTTTTAGCTGCCCGGATTATAAAAGACACAGATTCATTCTGAAAACTGTACTGGAACAACTCAACGTCAAGGGCATGGATTTCAAGTAAATATACGAAAGTAAATTAAGAAATGAAGCAAACAAGCTGATCTTCAAATTCCTCAAAAGCACTGGTCTGAGGACAAGGATTTATTATGAACATTTAATAACTCAACAGTAGGTGGCGATATATGCTCCAAGTGGAAGCGATTCGCCATTAAAGAGAAGAAGAAGAAGAAGAGAGGGAAGTAGACGAAGAAGAAGCAAAAGAAGAAGAAGCATGGCTGCTGATATGAGATTGCCAACTATTCAGAAACCAGTGTCGCTAACATTTTCTGCTTTTGACCGAAAAGATCTAGTCGTCCCGGGCGATGTTATCACTTCAGACACCGGCTTCATGAGGTAGGCATCTGGGTGTAGCACCGGTGGTATGACCAGCTGCTGTGTATGATGGCGTCAACATGTTGTCATGGAGGGAAATCAACTACCGTTAAAATGGGCTTGATTATCTTGGAAAATGTACAAGTAGATGTTATGTTTATTGACCATCAGCAGCAGCATCTTAATGCAGGCTGCACTAGCATTGTCTACCTTAAAATGTAAAGACATTTAAAAATGGATGAGTTATTGGTTGTACTCTTGCCATAATCATATTTGTTTAGCTGTTTTTATGGAAGATGTATACGTCTTATCTATCATCACCAGTAATGAGTGTTCATCCTCACAGCAGGTCAGGATGACATAAAAAGTTTAATGTAACTTTCTCCACATTGTCATTTATCCTCAGGGGACATGGTACCTATGTTGATGAAGAGAAGCTGACTGCTTCAGTTGCTGGAGAGGTGCAGAGAGTAGACAAGCTGATCTGTGTCAAACCACTAAAGACCAGGTAAGTTATCAAATGGATACTCTGAAACGTTTACTGGTTTTACAAGTTGTAACAGAAGTTGTGTGACTATATTTTGGTTGTATATCATTGAATTTCAGATTCAACGGTGAGGTTGGAGATGTGGTGGTTGGCAGAATCACAGAGGTAAACACTGCCGCCACATCTCTTTTAATATATGATGCCGGACATTTTAAATGTATCCTAAAATATATATATTTTCTAGCCAATATTCTAACTAAGATTTGTGTGTTTTGATGATATGTATAGGTACAACAGAAACGGTGGAAGGTGGAAACCAACTCCCGTCTGGACTCTGTTCTCTTGTTGTCATCTGTCAATCTGCCTGGAGGAGAGCTGGTGAGCTGCTAAAAAAAAAATCACTGGGAGAAGTGATTTGTGTACTTCACAGCAAACTGAACAATGCCTCTTTTTAATCTCTGATTTTCTGTTTTTAGAGGAGACGATCTGCAGAAGATGAGCTCACCATGAGGGAATACCTTCAGGAGGGCGATCTCATCAGTGTAAGTCACAGTGAAATATAATCTTTAATTTGCTGCTTTGTCTAACTATTCTCACTTATCATGTTATTGTTGCTTTTTTTCTATGCTTTTTAGGCAGAGGTGCAGTCCGTCTTCTCAGATGGAGCCCTATCACTTCATACCCGTAGTTTAAAGTATGGAAAAGTAAGTTATGCCAGTGTACACAGAGTAAAGATGTTGTTATACCCCAAAATAATGGTTCACTTTGCTCTTTGACTCATTGTATGTGGTTCAATCAAACAAATCGGAATGTAAACAATGGGCAAGGACACTCGTGGGGGTGGACAATGCTATCACAGATGGGGCTTGCAGACTTTGGAATTCCGAAATATGCACATTTCCACAATGTCATTAGTTTCTCAGCTATTACACAATTGAAAACAAATCAAAGGTAGTTATACTATTTCCTCTTTTCTAATTTGACCTAATATCCTGTTTTCTACTTTCTCTGCCCATCAGTTGGGTCAGGGAGTGCTGGTACAGCTTTCTCCTTCTCTGATCAAGAGGCAGAAAACACATTTCCACAACCTGCCATGTGGTGCATCCATGATCCTCGGGAATAACGGCTTTGTGTGGTTGTATCCCACACCGGAACAACTGGAGGAAGAGGCCGGGGGCTTCTACACCAGCCTGGAGGTGGGAACAAAATAGTATTTAATTTAGTCGCCCTAGTAAATATATTGGTCAATGAATACTTGATTTAAACAAGAAGTTAACAGCTAACCTTGTCTAATTTAGATATTGTAAAATATGGGAGTAATCTGCAACACTATTACTTAAAAAAAAGAAAAGGGAAAAAAGTCTATTGTACTGCATCCAAATTCTACTCCCATGTTTGTATTAAACTTGTGTGTTTGTTTGTCCATGACCTTTCAGCCTGTCAGTGTGTCGGATCGAGAAGTGATTTCACGGTTGAGGAACTGTCTACTGGCTTTGGCTGCACACAAGGTCCTTTTGTTTGACACCAGTGTTCTCTATTGCTACGAATCTTCAGTTCATCACCAGGTAGGAAGCAAATATTCATGCACTATGTCACTTATTTCAGATTAAAAAATGTTATGCGTTTCTTAATTGAGCCTGGTGTTTCCTATATCTAAAGCAATACAAATATGTGTCAATAAAGATGTGGACATTTTCCATGGTATATTGTGCCATCTGGTGGCCATATTTGAGAACAACAGAAACAATTTAATTACTGTTCTTCTAAAGCACAGAAACATTTAGAGGAACAGGCATGGGTGATTTCATTGCTCTTTTTTGGCAGGGAACTGATGTCATAATAACACATTGACATAAGGCAAATATTTGATAATGCAACATTTTCTCTTTTGCTAATATCCCGAGCTAACCAAGCCCAAATAATGTTTCTGGTCAACTGAAGTAGAAAATATTGCTAAAGGCTTTTCTTTTTGGTCTGTCTCTGTAACCAAAAACAAAAATGTAGCTAAGGTGCTAATGTCATTGAAATATTTACTGCATTCAAAAATGTGCGAATAAATGTGCATTATGCATAATTGTGCTGGTTGGTTTTACGTTGTGATTTCTTCTTGTTACATTTTATAATAAAAGCCATTGCTACATAAATACTGTTTACCAGGATCATTTTAGTGTAATGTGTAATTGATTTATAATTTCTTTGCTTTATTCTGTCTCTTTAGGTCAAGGACATCTTGAAGCCAGAAGTGATGGAGGAGATTGTAATGTTGACGCAACAGAAGCTGTTGGATCAGGAAGGTTAAAGTGCATCAATCCTGATCATGCATCAATGTCAGGGTCACCAGTGAGGACCGATCTGGCCTTTTTTTCAAAGAACCAATCTTGTTATGCATTTAAACAGCTCCACATGTATTTTATGTAACAAAACAGATGTTTGTTGTTTGACTGCTTATGGAAATGATGGTTATTTACTTTCTTTCTGATTTCTTCAGTATTCTGAAATCACTAGAGCCACTGTTATTACATTCTACCAAGGTATAGTGGAACCCTTTTGATAATGTTATACAAAGAATGTTGTATGCAATACATTTTCTATAAATATCAGCACTTCTTGGTGTCGTGTAGTTTGTTGATTAAGGAAGAAAGAGAAAGGGAAACATGTCTTCATAAGAGGTTTTATTTGATGTATTTATACAATCCTTTCCAATTTGCAACAACTGTAATGCAGTTGCATACATGCAGTTTATCTTTAACATTTTTATTTTATGTTTATTAAGACTGTCAGTACTGACATGTTACTATTAAATGCCGGATTAACTAAACCGGGGGAAAAGGTGAGGCCAATCAGAGCATAAGTCATATTTCAAGTTTTTTTTCTTAAATATTTGAAATATATGGGTTTGTTATAAGTACGTTTTAAAACTGAGGGCGAAAAAACCCATGTTTTACATGTCAGAGGATTTAAATCTTTCATACTCTTCCTCTTTATTGAAAAATATTTCAACATTTTGTAATTTTGATTTGATTGTTTCTGATAAACTGGAGTATTAAGTGTTTTTCTAAACACTAGTAGTTCGAATAACTCAACCTTACACATGTGCTGCTGTAAAATGCAAAATACCTATTAATGCAGAAGTAATATTAATCCAAAAACGTAAAATTGTAATACATTGATAAGGACCATTTTACTTCACACTTAATGGTGTTACTTTCCATTTTTAAGCACATTGATCATAAAGTAATTTTTACTAAAGTTTAAAGTTTTGAACGCAGGACTTTCACTTGTAGTGGAGTATTTTCACTGATTCTGATTCAAAACTTCGAATACTAGTATTTTTACCACTTCCTGGACTGGATGTGCTCTGTCCAGCTCTCCCAGCATAATACACTACCCTGGTCCCTGTACTAGCCCACGCACGCATGCAACGTCACACGTAGCCCCACCCACATATTTCTGTAAACCACCTTGCGTATGGAAGTATGGCGGCACCAGCGACACAACTACTCCTCGGCCAAAGTTTACTGCTCATATTTTCACGTGAGAGCGATGAATAAGTACGCAAACCGAGGGGACGGTAACGAAGAGCTCGGAGACTGTAAGCAGCGGGGAGGACTTCCAGATAGAGTCGTCGGTCTCTGGCCGGCTGAGTTTCCTCGATTTCGCTGCACCTCCTGGATTGAACTGTCTTTAGTCCGGGTACCACAGGGGAAGAAACTCCGCAAGATACGGAAGTTTGAAACAAACTGAATTATTTGGGTTTGGAAAGAGACATTGCAACGCATTTTATTGTTGTGACCAGATATGTTATTTTGAGATATTTGAGTGCACTTTCGGAACTTTATAAGCATGTTAACAGCCAACTGTTAGGTGCTCGATGAGCATTTAAGGGTCTGGCGCTGCATACCACCAGCTAACGTTGGTTAGCCTCCATGGCTACCTTCAACATTAGCTTGAGGTCGCCAGCTAACCAACAAAACACATTTTTACATGTAAGTTTCCTTCACTTGTCTTTAATTCATACGTTCTTAACTACCGTGCAAGTTTAGTATTTGTGTTAGAAGTCTGTCATTGTCACTTTAGTGCTTATTGCTTATGATTTAAATGTGAAATGCTGTTGTAGAAACTATAAGTTGCACAGGGACAATAGGGTTAATGATAACAATCGTATGCTCTTCTGCATACCAGGAATGGGTTTGATGAATATTTTTGTATCGAGCATTACTTTGTTGTCGCTTATCGGCACGAAATGTCCTGATAGTAAGTCATGTATGTAGCCCGCAGTATACTGAGGTTTACAGATGTTAGCTTGTCACTAAAGAGCTTCATTGGCATTAGAAAGAGGAAATTCAGTTCCATTACATCCTCTATATAATGGGGAAATGGGATTGTACATAAAAGGAAGCACAGGTAATGTAGGTGTGCTGACAAAAAAGTGGAAGTAGGGCAGTTAAAAATCCAACAGAGCATACTTTTAGTAAGTTTAGTGTGCTATTGTGCACATAGTCTTATTAAAACATTCCTTAATTGGTTGTTTATTTCAATATTAGAATGCACATTATCTTAAATATTATATTTGAGGGTGTTTTTGCAGTATACATTCAAGCTAGGATTAGCTTGCCACTTGTGTTTAATTTGAGTCTTTATGTTTAATACAATCATATCACTCTTAATTAAATCATTAATGATTCTTGTTTGTTTACCCCCTCTAGGTTACTCTGAAATGCCTTTCTTTGACCTCTGAAGCACTCAGGATCCATTAATGCATGATAAACAGAGACATACTGGAGTAATACGGATCTGCATAGGTGACCCCCATCACCCACACTCCAAGAGAGGACGGACTGAGCCAGGGAAAAGAGTTCCTGTCTTCTCTCGATCCCGTCCCTGCCTGGTGGCAAACTGTTGACAGTGAGCAACTGAGTCCAGCTCGGAGAGTCCCGGCTGCGGCCC
>NC_136910.1:43178943-43233943 GCF_949606895.1 Notothenia rossii
CCCACTAAGCACATCAACTGTACAGATCTTGGCAGAGCCAGCTAAATGTCTACATTTCCAAGTAGCGAGGTCATCACCGATAGTTAAGAAGCGATATATACAGCTGTCCAATCGGGGATCACTATGGTACAGAACGTTTCTTTTTAACTTGAAAAAGAAACTTGAATTTGTGATAATTTCAGGGTGTTTGGGGGGGGGGGGGGGGGGGGGGGGGGGGTGCATGCCGCTCGGTGTTTGTACTATACAAGGCAGAGGAACAACTGGCCAAAGGAACAGTGCAGCGCCAGAGACAAAGGATTGTTGACACTTTCTGACCATGCTGCTGATATTTCTTTATACAATGTGAACCAACACTTTGCATTTTTATTCTCCGGTAAAATGCTTTATCTAAAAAGAGTTGATTTCATTGACTCGGAGGTGAGTCCAACAGCAGTGTGAAGAGCAAGTGCAGCGATACAATAATAAAGATGAGGGTACTAACATGAATTATAGTAAGGCAACAAACAATGACAAAGAAAATGCTGGTAAAGACAGAATCGGTTGATATGACCTGGGGGAGAGCTTGGGGGAGAGGGGGTTGGACGGGCGAGGAGAGCTGGTTTAGAGAAGCCGATGTGAGTGAATCTATCAAACAGAAAAGCCATGTTTTTTTTTTATAGTCCCCCACCCAACTTCTCAACAGACTCTCACTAAAAAGACGGGAGAATATGTCTCCCTGTGATTTCTCAGAGGAGAGACTGAGGAATAACTTCCAAAGGAATTTGTGGGCAATTCCTGGTTTTGTAAAGTATTCCTCCTCTCTCTCCTGAGAACATCAGTGTGGCCACATCTGGCGAAGGAACTCTGTTGGTGCCGAGCAGCAGAAACAGAATTAAAAACCACAAGCAAGTTTTAGTCCTTCTGAAAACGCTCTCTCGGCTTCGAAACACACTCGAGACCCTCTGCCTGTGTGACTGCATCTTCGTCCCCGTCTGATCTCACAAACATGAGGGAGTGAGATATCGCACCCGCATGTCTGTGTCAAATGCTCCAGTGGTAAACCATGCAGGATGTTAGGAGACTACATGTAAGAACTGATTCGCGGTGGATGAAACTTAATGCAGTGTTTACATGTCATATACAGCTATAAAACCAAACGTAAAAAACAGTCTCGGTTTATCGTGTGACGTCTATCTAAAGTGTTGGTAACCCTTGTGGTGGCGTCTACCATACTGTGACGGGGAGGGGGGGGACCACGCTGAATGGTGCGAGAGGAGCGGAGGGGAGTAAAAGAGGAGAGTTATGATACGACAACACAGACAGATTTTAGAGAGAGAAAGAGAGGGGAGGAGGGGAGAGATGTAGTCCGCCCAGCTCAGCCTGGCCCCAGTTGATATCCATCCCTCTGTCCTTCGCCCTGCTCTCATGCTCCTGGTGCAGTGAGGGAGGAGGGGGGATGGACGTACGGAGGTGAAGGAATGGATGTTGGGGGGGGGGGGGGTTGAGGGACAGACGGAGAGAGAAGGAAGGAGCAAGGGAGGATGACGAGAGTTTGCTTCGTCATTAGCACCCGCACCCTTCCCTCTGGGGCTGTGGTTCGCTGGTTAGCCGGCCGCCCTGGGGGGCCGACGGCTTGTGCTGGACCCCCGACTCAGCCGCGTTCAGGTCCAGGCTGCCATCTTGGATGTTCTGGTAGATCTTCTTGGCGGCTTCCAGGAATGCGTCCTCAACGTTTTCACCTCTGAAACACGGAGCGAAAAACACACAAATGTGAGAAAGGAGGCAACTGGGAGTTAGAGAATGTAAGCAGAGAGTCGCTGAGGCTGAGCAGACTTACGTTTTTGCACTGGCTTCCAGAAACAACAGACCTGGGGGACATAAAGCAGACGCAATGACACATTCAGTAAAACATTGTTACAAGCTCACAGTGCTCAAGTGCCAAGTTCTCAATCGCCCGCTCGTTTGATTAATATCCCCGCTTTCCTCAGGTCACCTTCTCCTAGTTTCTGTCCCAGCCATATAAATAGAAAAGGATATTAGGGGTATTAATCTTCACGTCTGCCTCTTGAAAGCAGCCATAGGGGCTCCTGTTATAAACAATCTGGATCTCATATTATTGCTGTATTTTATTTCTAACTATTTGGACATTTTGTTGGAAATGTGATTATAGTGTTGAAATTGAGGATTGATTAGTCCCAGTTTTGAAAGAGGTCTTTGCAAAATGACTGATTTACCGATTGGTTCATTCCTTAAAGTCTAACAGCATGTTGAAATCCCTAAAGCAAAAATATTTCCTCCGCCTATATTCCTCGTTCCTTTCTTCCTGATGTTCCGTTTGTCTCACCGTTCTCCTCAGCGAACTGCTTGGCCTCCTCGTACGTGACGTCCCGCTGGGCCTCCAGGTCCGCTTTGTTTCCTATGAGAATGATCACCTGAGGAACAGAGACATGAACGTGGCGGGTGAGAAATGCGTTTTCCAAGAGCTTAGAAGGCAGTATTAGAACACTGTTCCTAGAGCAGTTGTTACGCTGCTGAGGAGCAGAGAGACACAACAAACAAACACACTAGACTGCGCCCATAGCAACTGATGCAATTAGACCTGTAATGAGCTCATGTAATGTAAGCCTCCTTGTTGTAGCAGTGGCAGACTCTCCATAGACTCCTACTGCAGCGCGTTGACTTGTCTTTCACTTCTCACAATGATCCTCACTTTGCTCTATCCAATGACAAGTAATAGGCACAAATCTACACAAATACTTCTGTAAGTCAAATTAAATCTTCCTTTTTGAATTACTGGCTGTTTTTGGGAAAGTGAGCCAAGATATTTAGAAGTTCTTTCTTAATTCCAAGAAGTGTTACACAACCTATTGCTTTCATTCAGACTCAAGTGATCAGATAATGTTTTCATTATGTTTCCCATCTCGCAAGGAACACATGTTGACACTTGCAGTACTGTAATGATACACAGTGGTAATGAGTCCAACACTGCCATCACACGGCTGATTCAAGGAGACTCAGTGAAAACAAAACGAGGCTAAGATGCTTCTGCAGATTGCTTCTACTACTTTGTTATTATAAGAGATGACAGGAAGGACACCACAAAAACCCATGTCTCAAATGACATTCATAATTAATAAGCTTGTGGGCATATTTACCCATAAAGATGAGAGGGAAACAAGAAACCATTACATGATGTGTAAGGATAGCTCAAAATAAATAAACCTCTGTTGTTTAGATACCAGGAAAACATTTTTACTTGATGTTCAAATCCTGGCGTGGCATATTTTAGAAATACAGTTCCCTGAACACAGCACAGTTCAGTAAATCAGAGAAGTGTGTTTTAGAGCTAATCATATTTACCAAGAAATTCAATTTAAGAAATGGACAGGGCTCTGTGGCTTTGAACAGGCTCGGGGGGGGGGGGGGAGACACAGGGGAAACTAAAGGATGGGAAGCAGAGGAAGTGACAACAGGGGGATACTTAAAGGTCACAGGAGGACAGAAAAAAATACAGAGGGCAGAGGATGCTGGGGCATTGAGTTAGAGTGATGACACAGAATGAAGAGAGCGTTACTGTATCTTTGTACTCACAGTATTAGGGTTGGTGAGATTTCTGGCGTCAGTCAGCCAGCTGCTGAGGTGGTTGTACGTGCTTCTCCTGCATGACATCAACAAAGGGGACAGGGGTTACTATGACAACAGGCAAAGAAGACTTAACGATGCCACGTCTGAGGAGGGATCAGGATCAGCAGCTGCTACACAAATCAGGATGAGGAGAGAGCAACAGTGACACAACCTCATTTCAGATAGGGAACATTTTTAGGGGTTTCTGGAATTGACAATTCCTGTCACTGGTTTCAGTCTAATCTAACATTTCCTGTTTTCTTTAAATGGACCATTTCCTCAGAGTTTGATCTTAGTGACAATAATCATGCAGGGGATCTGGTTAGCTCTAAAACGAGGGTAGCATTAATTGTGAAATTCTGGCCTGACAACAATACGGATTAAAATGTTGTCCGATTGCCAATGAATCAGTCTATTCTCATATCTGAAGTTAACTGCACTGACTGACACACTGTACCCTTTAAAACAAGCGTGTAGCATATACCATGTGAACAAACTTGAACTACAGCCAATAATAGACAAATAAACTGGTTATAAAAGCCACACCCTTTGATAACAGGATATGGACAAAGATCAGCTGTGTGTTTTAAAGATTGACACAACAAATATTTGTCTCCAGTTAGCCGAGCAGGAGCCGCGAGTGGCCGCATTAACAGGCATGTAAACAATAATATTAGCTCTCCCAGTTAAGTGCTGTTCCTAGGCTCTGCTGCAGTGGGTGTGGTGTGGAGGGACATTCCACATGTTGAGCTGTGTTTATTTGGCACACCCCTGATGCCATCTCACTTGTCTTTTGTTCAAGAAGGAGTCTATAGTGGAGGGCTGTGTGCTTATCAGATTGTTTTGCATCCATTAACCTTCCTCTTGAGCTTTAGTGTAAACTCGATGCTGTGTAGTAACCGTGTCTCTCACAGACCTTAACAATGAACCATGGCCTGTACCTGGTGATGTCGTAGACCATGAGCGCCCCTGCGGCCCCGCGGTAGTAGGAGCGTGTGACCGCCCTGAAGCGCTCCTGCCCCGCCGTGTCCCAGATCTGCAGCTTGATCTTCTGCCCGCTCACCTCGATTATCCTCGTGCCAAACTCCACGCCGATCGTATGGGGGCAGTCCGCCATGACTGGGGAGAGGAAGTGAGGTTAGGATGAATTCGAGACGGCTCTTGGGGTCATTTAGTTTGACTAATGCCATTTTATACACTCAATTTTGATTACATTATTTAACTTTATTCATTTCTGTATCAGCATTTATTATTTAGTTTAATTTCAATTGCATTTTTTCCATTGAATTAGCAATAATTCGTCTTTTTTAAGTTTAAAAAAAAGGGAGAACATGTACAGTTAGTGTGAAGGGAAGTGTGTTCAAGTTCTCTTACACACACACACACCTCCATTGTCAGCCATGCAGGTGCATCAATCATAATCAATTAATCAGTCTTTAGAGTCATTATACTCACTTATAAATTCAAAGTATCAACGCCCAGAAAGCGGTACATTTATTTTGAACCGACACCGAGAACCTTTTCTAAACCCCACCAATATGTGTGTGTGTGTGTGCAGAAAGTGATGGTGGCAAGTGAATGAGGAACACAGCATCTGGCTCGTCAATAGTAGCTCTAACAAAGCGGAGCTGAATGGCGATGGGAGGCTGCAGCTGAGTCACACGCAGAAGAAGAGTCTCCTACTGTTGCGCTCACACTCCACTTCTATGCCTCTCACTTCCGCTGGCGTATAAAGAAAGCTTTAGTGATTTAGGCACTCCAGTTAACCCTGGCAACCTCACACACTCACATGCGCAAGCTCACACGAAAAAGGGAGTCAAAATCAGGGCAGCACTTACATTTCTTTTCTGTGAACTGGTGAAGCAAACATGACTTCCCTACCCCCATGTCCCCTGTGGAGAGAAAGGGAGAAACACTCAGGTCAGCCGAGGAAATAACAGCGTTTCTTTATCCAAGCCTGCAGCCCCCATACATGTTGTATCAGCGGAAATACTTAACATTTCATGTGGAGTGAAAAGACAGACTGGAGTATAATGTGTACTGTTGAAATGTTAACGATGCATGTTAAAGGTATTTGGTAGTGGTGCACGATAATTATCGGTTCGATGTTAGTAATTATGACGTCATCCCGATAAACCCGATAAAAGTATTAATAGCCCTGATACAATATATTTTTGGGGTAAAAAAAAAGAAAAAAATACTGCGGTGTGGGTGGATTGGGATGAGGGGCGCTTGTTTTTCACTCGGCTCCTCCCGTTTTGCCAGTACTGTGGTATTAGTGGTTTAGGAAGAGGGGAGTTTTTCACAAATCCAGCGCTCCCTAACTCATGCCTGGCTGTGACGTAAATGGTGTGCGGCCGTGAAGCCAGGACAGTAAACAAACATGTTGTCGGTAGTATGGGACTATTTCAAAGTTTCAGAGTTAGATAGTTCGCTTGCTATTTGTATTTACAAATGCAATGCAGAAGTTCCACGAGGAGGGAAAAAAGGCAACGAGCTATAATACTTCCAACCTGATTAGTCACCTGAAACATCGCCATTGCTACGATGGTGTGTTAAAGACGCCTGCGCTGCTAAACTAGCGGCGAATCCAAAGCCAGCTGCAAAGGCACCGGGGCTTTTACCTATCGACGAGACTTTTGAAAAAGGCAAGAAGTTTGCCAGAGACGACCCCAGGGCTAAAACAATCTCTAACTTCATCATAGAAATGATGGCATTCATTGTTCAGGGAAACACATTGTCATTGACTGATTGACTCAATTATATTTATTTGGGAAAATAAATATGGTCACTTTGAAGAGTCCAAACTGTTCTTGGCTTTGTTTTGTTCATAGTAGTAATGCTCATGTCATTTGCTCACTACTAGTATTTTTTTTACCACCAGGTGTGCAAAAACTACAAGTACATTTAATATATATATATATATATATCATATTATTGTCGGTATCGGTCTTGAGAAGCAGGAAGTTATCGGTATCGGTTTCAAAAAAACAATATCGTGCATCCCTAGTATTTGGTGCATTGATCCTGTTTGTGTAACCATCAGTGAGTCATGAGTCCTTCACCCGCAGCAGAGCAGAAAAACAATGCTGCAAGCAATACATTCTTTTGACTGAACACGTTCATCTTCAAAGTGTGTCAATATTGATGCCTCTGGGGGATACTATAAGCTAGGGAAACGCAGTGATGTCAGTAATTTGGATAGAAACTCCAGGCTGCACCAACGGCTGCTCATCTTAGTAAGCTAGAACAATCAAAGGAAGCTTATAAAAGTGTGTGCAACTGCAACAAGCAGGATCACAAGACCTTAAAAGCTTCCCTTTTACAACCAAGCTGTGAGTTAGCTTCACTTTTCTAGACATTCACAGGCTACTCTTTTAGACTCGTAAACACTTCCCTTTAAGATCCGGGCTGACTGTTAGCTTTGAGTCAGGGTGTTTTAAGTTTCACAGAAGAGGAGGGTAGCCCAGGGCTGTGGGTGTTTGTGTATGCATACTGTCTGTGAATGTATGTACAGGTAAAAGCAGCAGTATGTTCACTAAAAGTGGAACATAAGTCTTAAAGGGGAAAGGCATTTCATAATTCATTTGCAGTGCATTCTAAAACGGGTAATTAATAAGCAGCACAAAGTAGTTCATTTACATATAGCATTACATATTAGATCCACTCAGTGTAAAGGGCAGCGGCGGATTTAAAGCAGACTCTTCACGCTAACGAAGGATCACTTCGTCTTCAGGGCAGGGAAGGCTACGCAGTACGCAGGCTACTGTCCTGCAGCTCCTGTTGGACTCCGGTACTGCACATTACTCACGAGACGTTTAAAAATGTTTTAAAAAGTGCTTTAAGTGAAACATTCAGGGCTTTTGAGAAAACATCCGGGGCTTGAGCCCAAGTAGCCACCCCCTAGCGCCTCCACTGGTAAAGGGTAACATACAGTAAAGATAGATCGTGGTTTATTGGAGCTTTTTGAGAAAGTACGACAAATCAATGCACTGCAACCAAAAGCTGTTTAACATGGCATCGATGAAGAGCATCGTTCACTTACCGATAATGATGTATTTGAAAATGTAGGAGTAGTTGTACGGTGCGGTGGCCATTGTGGCTCTGAAAGAGAGAAGAGAAGGGGAAGTTTAGGCACGTAAACTGTGAGGAAAGGCAATATGCAGTTTTACTTCTTAGATATTTTCTAGATATTCAGACAGGGGCAATAATTCAATTTCATTTGTGAGGTGTTATTTTTTTATATAAAAGTACAAATGTATTCTTATATCTTACAAACCATATCCACTAAACATGTATTCTGCATGCTGGGTTACTGATTCAGGAATGTTCATTTGTTTAATTAAGGTTAACTTGCCACAGTAATAAATAATACAACATATGTTATGAATAACAAACATATAGAGATTTAGGCTACACAGAGATTAGTCACAAATATATTATCAACAAAAATACAACCTTAAAAAAAATCTAATTTGAGCATCTCTGAGTGCAAATGAAATAGCAGATTTGTTGACGTCTATTTAAATTGGTCATGTAAGGGCCGGTGTTATTCAACAACCTTAATCCTATCAGAGCAGAGGACTGTTACAATGTGAGCCCAGGCTGGCCAGATGCTTCATCAATGCACACTAAAGTACAGAAATAAAAACAGAAAACCTCTGTACGGATGTGAATTATCACAACATAACCAAATAGTTTGTTGCACTGATTGAGTAATTACCTTATTATCTTTCACAATTTTGTATTACCCACTGATAATAACAAAGTGATTAATTATATTAGCAATCATTAACTTAACACTCCGGTATCATTCGATTGGACTACGCAAATTAGTCATTCGAGACAAAAATGTCCACTGCAAAAGACAAAAAGATAAAGATAAAAACATTATATTAAAAGTTTTTTTTCACAACTTTTTGGGGTTCAATCTTTAAAGCAACTCCCGCCCTAATAGAAAATAACAAAAATGTAATCATTTTCAGGATTTTAACCCTTTAAATGCCATTTTGAATACATGAAACCGCTTTTTTTTTTCATGATGAAAACAGAAAATGAGTTATTTTCCAAAAAATACATATCTGGTGACCGGCTCTTTTTTTTTTTTTTATATAACAGTCTGTCAAAGATTAGCAACAAAATAGATTTTTTTGCATTATTAATTTTTTCACAAAATCAGATTGAACAAAAAAGTTACAGTCTGCTTTTTTTTTTTTTAAATCACAGTCTTGGATATGTCAAAGATTAGCAACAACATTTATTTTTCGGTGGATTAATAGTTTTTGCACAGAATCAGATTAAACAAAAAAACGTACATTAGCCACTCGTGTCCCCATTGTCTCCCATTATAACCACATCTTTTGATCTCTCCGCCATACCGGTATAAAATCATGCATTTTGTAATGTCAGGGTTTTATATTGGAGGAAAATAGTTCAATTTGTCCTTTTTATTCTATATCACCAGATGTGACATTTTACCATTGAATTACATGCTTGTCATTTCTTGGTTTCTTTGCCTGTTGTATAATGGGGCTCTGACAGCCATTGGAATACATGTATGAAACTAATATGATGTAGGTGTGTTGGTATGGATGTGGAAGAGTGGTATCAGCTGAGAAATGTCTGTGGGATTCGGGATTATATATGATACAGAATAAAAAGGACAAATTGAACTATTTTCCTCCAATATAAAACCCTGACATTACAAAATGCATGATTTTATACCGGTATGGTGGAGAGATCAAAAGATGTGGTTATAATGGGAGTGGATGGGACACGAGTGGCAAATGTGTGAGTTTTTTGTTTAATCTGATTTTGTGCAAAAATTAATAATGCAAAAAAATCAATTTTGCTGCTAATCTTTGACATAT
Source organism: Notothenia rossii (assembly GCF_949606895.1). Taxonomy (NCBI): domain Eukaryota; kingdom Metazoa; phylum Chordata; class Actinopteri; order Perciformes; family Nototheniidae; genus Notothenia; species Notothenia rossii. The sequence continues at coordinate 43,188,417 of NC_136910.1, forward strand.
CCAAGACTGTGATAACAAAAAATAAAAGCCACCCCCCCCAACATTTATTATATAGAAAATAACTGCCTTTTTGTGCATGTTTTTCATAGAAAACGCAAATTCATGTTTTCAAACTGGCAGTTCAAGGGTTAAAATCCTGAACATAATTTAACATTTGGTATTTTTGATCAGGACTGAAGTTGATTAAAAGATTTAACCCCAAAAAGTTAAAAAAAATATTAATCTGTTTTCATTTTAGAGTAGTTTTTGGAAGTGGACATTTTTGTCCCGAATGACTAATATGTAACATTACATTACATTGCATTTAGCTGACGCTTTTATCCAAAGCGACTTACAATAAGTGCGTTCGAGCAACAAAGTACAAACTTGAAGAAAACAGAATCATATAAGTACATCAGGTTTCATAGAGCTAAAACATTTCAAGTGCTACTCAACTGGCTTTAGATAAGCCAGTCCTTTATTAGTATATAAGTGCCTTGTTAATAATTCTATCGCTCGAAGTTGAGTCGAAAGAGATGAGTATTCAGTCTGCGCCTGAAGATGTGTAAGCTTTCTGCTGTCCTGATTTCAATGGGGAGCTCATTCCACCATTTTGGAGCCAGGATAGCAAACCCACGTGTTTTTACTGATGGGAACTTGGGTCCCCCTCGCAGTGCGGGTGCAGCGAGCTGTTTGGCTGATGCAGAGCGGAGTGCACGTGCTGGGGTGTACGGTTTAACCATGTCCTGGATGTAGGAAGGGCCAGATCCATTCGCAGCATGGTACGCAAGTACCAGTGTCTTGAAGTGGATTCTAGCAGTTACCGGAAGCCAGTGAAGGGAGCGGAGGAGTGGCGTGGTGTGGGAGAATTTAGGAACGTTGAAGACCAAACGAGCCGCTGCATTCTGGATGAGCTGCAGAGGTCGGATGGCACATGCAGGTAGACCAGCCAGGAGGGAGTTGCAGTAGTCTAGGCGTGAGATGATGAAAGCCTGGACCAGAACCTGCGTCGCTTTCTGGGTCAGCTGGGGACGTATCCTCCTGATGTTGTAAAGCGTGTATCTGCAGCAGCGGGTTGTAGCAGCGATGTTTGCAGTGAAGGACAGTTTGTTTTCTAGGGTCACACCCAGATTCCTTGCAGTCTGAGTCGGGGAAACAATCGAGGTGCCGATGTTGATTGTTAGGTCAAGAGTGGGACAATCTTTTCCCGGAAGGAAAAGCAGTTCAGTCTTGTCAAGGTTGAGCTTGAGGTGGTGAGCAGACATCCACTGAGAGATGTCAGCTAGACAAGCAGAGATGCGTGCGACGACCTGGGTCTCTGAGCGGGGAAAGGACAGAATTAATTGGGTGTCGTCAGCGTAGGGAATACAGGGTAAGGGCGGACATCTGTGTGTTCTGGAGAATCACAGAACGGCTGGTCGTCAGCGGGTCGTTGACGGCCGGCTCGGTTCGCTGATGGCCGGCACCGCCCTTAAATTTTAAAATAAAATAACAGCATCATGTAAGTTGCGCTGACAGCGAGGCTCCGCCCGCCCTCCCGTAGACAGTTCACGATCTCAGTCACTTCATAACACCAAAGATGGATCGCGGTAAACGCTCTGAAGTGAGGCTCCACTCCACTAAAAAAGAAAAAGACAAGGCACAGTGTAATGCCTTTTAACAGCTTGCCACAGGCATAGCTCAGTTAAAATAAAGCACAGCTATTTTGCAATACATTTGTATTGCATGTATATTTTTTATTTGTAAAAATGTCAGTTAAAGCTTAAAAGAATAAAGATATTTTTATTATCTAAACGTTTGACCTCTTTCTTTTACAATTTTGGAATCGATAAGCAGAACTGGAATCGATACATTTCAAACGATACCCATCCCTACTTCCCACACACTTCATATTTATTGTTACATAAACAAATGCAGAAAAAAAACACCTTGTACTTTAAACAATATCATGACCAATGACAAACTGCTGAATGCTCCTGGATGCATCAACTCTGGGGAATGACTGGTATCGCCCCGCAACATTTGGAATATCATTGTAATAATACTCATCGTGTATATTTTACTACATCTTATATGCATTGTCATTTTAAATCTACAAAATATAAGTTATATTCAGTCCAGTTTCATTGCGATGTGCATTTATTAAGCCTTACTGTACTGTATGCTGTGAATGTGCCTGCTCTTTCCCTCCTCAAGAGGCTCAGAAACAACCATTAGCAGTATTAATAAGTTACCTAGGCTAGGTAATGTAAACAAAGTGAGGGGATGGGTCATTTTTAGCAAGAAGGGGCGAAGAAGGCTCCTCAGTGCTAAGTACACACTTTTCGATGCTAAGACCACCGTCTCTTCCACATTATACAGAGCCACACAGTGAGACTTGCTAGTTTTGATGGCACTGCACACACTTCTTTACATGCACATTAGAACACCTCCAGGAGCATATTGTCAGTTAGGCTAAAAATAGCCTTGACACCCATTTGATGCTTCATTGTTCACACTCCATTCACAGCATGCAGGGAAAGCCTTCAGGTTTACCACAAAGAACCTTCACACTAGTCAAGTACACTGGTTGAACAGCCATGGGGAGATGCTCTTTCTTTAAACATGCACAGATTGGATCATATAGAAATGATCAGGTCATGTGTGACATCACTGAAGCTGTTTTAGCATTTTGTTTCTCTCATGAGCAATTTCCCTTTACTCCATCTCCAGATCTCCAGCCCATGTTGTAGTTTTCCTAAATAAAGGCTGCTTCATAATCCTGTATCAAGGTGCTGCAGACTGCCATACAGAAGTCAATCATTCAGCCTCAACAATCAGGAGCGTAATCATTCAGCAGCCTTGATGGTTTCCGTGTCCCTGGCAAAGATTGTCTGCCTTGAACGAGTGCTTGCCTCTGATCTACAGCTCAGAGAAAAGTGTACGGCAGCTAGAGCAGTTCCTGGAAACAGGAATCACTCTGCCACATCAGAGCCTGGTGCTGGTCTTATGCAGTTCAGTGACTATGTGTAACTGGCTGGATTCATGCTGACACAACCAGACAAAATGTGGCTGGGTGTGATGTGAGAATCAGAGAAGCAGCGAAAATAGAGCAAGCCCGTAAAAAGACTTTATAGGGATGAAAGAAGAGAGGGATAAATGGTGTAGACTTTCAGTAGCACTAGAAAATAGAGTAAGTGGAGAATAAAGAGGATCAGAGACAGGAAATAAAGAGGGGCTGCAGTGCAACTTCACTGAGGTTAATTCAGGTCGAGGGAAACTGCTTTAATAAAAATGATCTTAGTTCAGGTTGGTACTATCATAATGGCTCATATTGAGTCCAGCAAACATGCTTTGAGGAAAGCACTGACAATCTTATGCCTAAGAAAAAGAAATCACATAAAAAAAGAAAATATCAATAGAAGAGAAAATGTATGTTCAGACTGAGATACATTTTATATGAATAGATTAAACCATATCATTTGATAACTAAGATAACTCAAAGCATGTTCCTTCGTCTTTTTCTTTTTACAAACGATGTAAACAACTTGAAGGGATGTTTTTGATGGTGTCCAGTCAAGACTTGGCTCACACCCACAGTCCCCAGAAACTCTGCAACCTGACCTGACATATGGTTATCACTGAGCTTAACACCAGCTAGCTAACCTAAGCTAAAAGCAATATGTAGAACTAGGAACTTCTTATGTGATCAGTATACACTATCTGGGAATCTATCCCTATGACAAATGTTTTGAATACAAATGCATGTCCAAGTTCAACACTTAAAAAACACCAACATGACAGTCTAATATAAGTGAATGAAGAGTGGGTTTCAAAATGAGAAAGATGCCATTAAGAAATCACGAAATTACATAATTGCTATGCTTTAAAGATTCAAAATCTGAGGGCCTTCAACCAGGCTGCTTCCAGTCACATGATCTTCATGGGGCGTCTCTATGCCCAGTCAGTGTTATGGCTTACACTGCTCTGGAAGGTATACCTTGAGAGAATGTATCCTCAAACCAGTCAAAGCTAAATGTTTTTCAGGAATGATACCCAACCCATTCTTTCAGCTTTTTTGCTCATTACATAGAAACAAAACCAAACAGTATCCATCAAGGAGAAGGCAAATCAAGACCATGTGATCAGACTGCAGCATCAGCACTTCTCTGACACTCCCCAACACACTGAGTCTTTCCCTGCCTTTGCTCATCTCAGAGCCATGTCCCATAGAGTAATGGTGCACGACGTAAATCTGGGCCATCAGGAAATCATGACACACATATGGCCACAGTGCCTCCCTGATGATGAGGCCTACTTTTCAAATCATGTGACTAAATTATGTGAAACAACAAAGTGAGATTACTACCATTTGCCGGCTAGACGAAGCACACTTTCACAATGCATACAAATCGAATTTATGAGGTTTTACAAACCTTGTATACAAATAAATCAATACAAAATAACAGGCAACGTTGTTATTCAAGTTTCAGATCAAGCCTGTTTATACACAGACTGCACAAGTACAATAAAAAGAAATGGTGCAGCAATATATATTAAAGATAACATCCTATTTAGCCGTGAAGACATTTAAGACATAAATGGTGTACTTGTGATCAACTTCAGTTTTGTATTTATTGTAAACATCTGCTTGGAAAGGCACAAGGAGGCTAACACATTGGCTAATGAATGATCGGACCCTTTTCCCATTGCTGTAGAACAATTGATCACGCTATGTCTTATGGACTTATAAACAGAACCCGTCTGAATTCACAAATCCAAACAAACACGACTAAAGTGTCCGATGTTAACTCATGTATTCAACATTGTAACGGTAACGTCATGCAAACTCACAACGACGGTGGCTAGTTAGCCCAACAACCGGCTAAGTGACAGCATCGGTTTGGTTAAATCTCTGCTGTTATTCAGCAAACAACAAGCTAGAAATGTCAATGTCCAGGAACATCTGGACATTGACTTGGTTAGAAGTTAGAACATCATTACATGATCGCGTCTAATAACAATCTAGGCCCTAAATTAGCCGTTTTGACAGTTAAGTTTGCGTTAGCTGGTTACCTGCTACATCTTGACAACAAATAACATACGATTATATTTCAAGACGTAAGTCGGTTGCGTATATCTACACAATGGGAATTGATAAAATGCCTTCCACTTGTTATAATAAGGTTAGTGAATTAACTTGGTTTCTGCATCATTTCACAAAAGTCAACATACACCAAACTAACGACAGCTAGCGTTAGCTATAGCATGCCAGTTAGCTGTAAACTAGCTGCGAGTGTTGGATTATGGTAAATGCGTTGCTTAGTGCATGTCAACCTATATTAAGTAATTGATGAGCACGTAATATTTTGCATAGATGAGTGTTCTTTCGCAGTTTAATGTGTAATGTATCCAAATTCTTGGCAGCTTAACATAAAAAAACAACATAGTATTAGCTATCTGTTAGCTGATAGCTTGCATCGTTAGCTTGCCAGTTAGCTGGAAAACACAGGCTAGCTCCAAATCGTTCCATCATTTATTACCATAATCTCAACGTTACTCGGGCGGTGTGTGTATTTGTCTGTTAAAGTATTTCCTATGTTCTGTCCTTACCAGATATTAAGTCTTTAGAGCTTTGTGTTCTTGAGCTGTTCAGAAGAGGAATGCAGGTTATCCTGGCTCAAGTATGATCTGTCTATCCAAGATGGCTGCTCACGGCACAGGGTTTCCTTCGCTGTATACAATGGGCTGCTGGGATAAAGAGTATCATATGCGGCGATCTGCAGCCTCGACTGCACAGGTGTATTCTTGCATTGCGTAGGCCCACTGGCATAATTACTATGTATAAAGTGCCTTTTCAGATTATGTAACCGTCACTTAGATGAAATCAGGTAATAATTGAGTAGGCCTACATGAATTTGATTAAACCATGCAATTAACCTAGGTCTGACTAGGCCTATGTCTTGAGTAACAAAGCTTAGTAAATTGTATGAGCAATGGCTCTATATCGTTTACATCTATATCTGTTTTTTCTTCTTCTGTTTTTTACAATGGTATTTGGTTTATTACCAAATTATTAAATTGGTTTATTTTGGTTTCTTTCCCACAAGTTTGTGCATTCAAACTGATTGCATTTGAAGCCAGTTTTAAAACCAGCTTTTGTGTTTTAACATGTTTTTTTGCTTTCAAGGATAATGACACAAATGTCATTTAAATTCAATAAAGAAGAGCTGTTTATCAAACATTTGAAGCTTAACGGCATCCTCCTCGCCAAGATGCCCTTGTGTTGGTGAGTTTCTGCCCCAGCAGTGCTGCCTAACTCTAAAATGACGAAATGATATAAAGCTAAAATAGGTATATAATGTTAAGAACATTATACTTCACAACTGAAAAAAAACCTCTAAAATGTATGACATTATAATATAAGCCAATAATGGATAGGCCTATGTACTTATTGTTTAGCAATCAATTTTCATATGCACATAAATTCACTTTCCAATCGGCTGGCCTACTGTTTAACACAGTTTAAGTAATTCTCTTGAATTCATTTGAATCTTATTTATTTAAATCAACACTTAAAACTCACTTTTCTCTCTGGCCTTCTAGGCTTCTCTTATCAAGAATAACTTTTATCCAATACCTTTTCCCTCTCTAACCTCTCGAGGTTTTATTAGAGGGAAAAGGTTTGCAGAGTGGCTTAGACAGGCCGGGAAGTGTTACGATTCGTAGACACAGCGTTTTCCCTATCTCTAATCAATTTCCAACTAAGGCTCCAGTGGGGACCTTGTTCCCTGAGTGTGCCTCTCCACCTATGTTTCTTACTCTCTTACTTGCTGTGGTCCTGTGTCCTGGATCCTCTATCCTGAGTTCTGGATTAAATCGTGAACTTCGGGTCGTGGCTAAACCTGTCTCTGCAGTCCTTTCCTGGGTCTCGTCATGCTGCCTCCCTGAAAGCTCCCGCAGGATTGTAATTGACATCTTCGTAGATTCATCTTCTTATTACAAACACATGCATTTCCTAACATTTGGACTACCTATGCTGTAAAATGTATTACCTCTTCGATTTACACACGGCATCTATTGCACGTCTGTCCGTCCTGGGAGAGGGATCCCATCCCTCCTCTGTTGCTCTCCCTGAGGTTTCTCCCATTTTCCCCCTTTAAACTGTGGGTTTTCTCCGGAAGTTTTTCCTTGTACGATGTGAGGGTCTACGGACAGAGGGTGTCGTTATTTCTCATAATGATATTCTGAACAATCTTTGCTGTTGTATTAGCTGTAAAGTGTCTCTGATGTAGGCTATTTTTATTATATGTACAGCACTTTGGCTCGACCAAAAATCGTTATAAATGTGCTATATAAATAAAACTTGATTTGATTTGATTATTTATATTCCTATATTGAAGATATTTTTAATTGGATCTAATTGTGTGTAGCACTTGACACTTCATAGCATTTTTTCTTTTGAAAAATATGAAACATTTTAATACAGTAATTCACAACATGACATGCTTTCACTGTACAATATTTCTTACAATTCTACATAGAACAACATGCAGTGTGTTTTCCCAAGCTTAGCCTGAAGAACTGGACAGCGAACTAAAAAAATAATTTTTGCAAACTTAAAAAGAATCTACTGCACATAAATATTTGATCTTGAAAAAAGAAGATGAACATTGATGTATGCCTTAGAGTACAGGTGGATGAAAGCCTTTCGTAAAAACATTGGTGAGTATCTTGCTGAACTTATGTCTGAAAACTAACAAAGATATTTTTCTTTCATGGTAACATGTGTCCAATATCCTTGTAGCCTACTTCATCTACATGTGAGTGAGTGGATGTGCACAATAAATTCACGGATGACTGTAGGCTTCTTTCCCATTATTTTTGATCAAACATATTCACACTGTAAGTCCAAGCTAACAATGTAACAAGAACTACAATTTCAAGGTGCTCATCGGTAACACCACACTGAGAAAAACGGTCATTTAACCCTTTACATGAGCAACTAAGAGTTGAGATGGAAGCTGTTGTTTGTCTCATAGTCCACACTCTTGTAAGAGGGCATGCTCCTCTCCAGTTTGACTCCATATCACAACCACATCCTCAGCAGCAAGAGGCTGAGCAGTGCACAGATGTACTGGAGTGTGCCTGGATACCAGGAGGGGGCACTGTTACATAGGTCCGAGTCACAGCAGTGGATGCGCACCCCTGGAAGCTCATGTTGCTGGCAGTGTCTGGATGTGGCACAACCGCTGGTCAGGACGATACCCAGGGCCGCTGGAGGGAAGAAGGGGAGAGACAGTCTGTCAGAGAAGAGTGACACGCTGGTGTTTGGCTCAGCAAGAAAAAAAAGCACAAGTAAGCACCAAATACTGCAAGTGTGTAATGAGGAAGTCGTTTAAAGATCTTATGCATGGGCACACTCCACAGGATAGGTCTTTACGGCAGAGCAGTCTGGAAAGAATTGTAGAAATAGTACATGTTGTACTTTTAAACAGTAGCTTGGAGATGCATTGTAAAGAAAAAGAAAAGCGACAAACAATGACATGTTGGCATTCAAGTATAGCATTTCAAACATAAACCTAAATCCACACGGTCACCTATTATGAATCAGCACTTCGTAACAGGGCTGAAATAGAGGGGTATGAGGCACGCTGCAATGGGTCATCTGTTTGGTATTTTGAGCAAAAAACTCCAGAGACATGTTTTGTATAGATATGGCCCTATAATATATTGTGCAAATATAGTATAATATGGGAGCTTTAAGTAATAGCTGGAAATTATTTTGGGTTGTCATCTAGCTTGTATCCTAAAAGCTTACAACCAATTAAATTGCACTGCACAATTTGAATATTAAAGCGGTACTTGGCATGAGATCATTCTAAATAATTGGAAGCCATAATTCAGCTTCTCCACCCTATTTTTCAAATACCATAGTTTATATAATGAGATTTGAATGATCACCTTCTTGCCCTCAATTAGCACCTGACAACACCTCTGTCATTTGTAATCCGCTATACAGATGAGTGATCAGGTATACTAGGAGACGACATCAGGGCCAATCTAAAAATAACAGCCTGGCTTCTTCATTCAAATAATGATGATCATTGTTAGTCTAGCCTGTCTTTGTTTTTGCTCATGATGAATCTTTATTTTGAAGTTGGAGGCAACAGAGGAATTAGATGACATCAGGAGAGGAAGGATCTCGTTATGGATTAAGTACAGATGTGCTGCATTTGAAAACAAAAGAGACTCTAAGACTCTTATGGAATTTGGCCAGCATCTGTTAGATTTGGGATTGGTGGGGTCACATGAAGATTACCGGGCTGACGGGCCACAAATAAGTGACAAGACACTGCTTTGAGACTTTGATCGACAAGTGCTTGTCATACGTTTCTGATGGGCTGTTGTCAGTCGTTTTCTGAGCTTGCTGTTTCTCTGAGCGGCTGGAAAAAGGTGCCTCATCAGCTCCTTTCAACATGAGTGGATCCCTTAGACATCAAGCAACAGCTGGATAATCCACGCTTCTGTGGATATCAGCAGAACTACTCAGACCATCACTCTCCTGTCCCGGGTGTCCACATCCTCCATTTGACTTAACATCAAACAAGAAATGACTTTTTAATTTACTCATGATAGCACACCAAAGGAGGGTTATGTAACTGTCATTAGTGCCGGGAGCAATATATTCACATCAGCGGACAAAGAACAGAAAGTATTATTAAAAATGATTATGCCAATATCCAGTGGCACGCCAGAGTGAATTCATCATGGTTTGATAATGTTCCACTCGACCATGAATATTCTTCAAACAAATAGCTTTGCGAATAGAGGATAATATGATTTCATTTTATTAGTCATGTGTGATTGGTCATGGAGGTATACTCACTGCTCTCTGTCTTAATGCAGAAGCGGTGTTTGAAGCCTTTGTGTGAGTGGGTGCAGGTGATGACTTCTGGGTTGGAGCAGCCCACGTCCACATACTTCTGGCCCTGGATGATGTTGCAGCCATAGCACTGCAGCCCCTGGACTGTAATGGACACACAGAACACGAATGATTACTTGTTACGGTAAAATGTAAGATGATTTACCTTTTTCATGCAAAGTTAATGGGTTTCATAAGCACTGAAACATTTTAAAGAAATAACATACACAGGGACTATGGTAGCTCCTGCAACTCCTCACACCATTGTTATGATTAACAATATTATCATTTTTGTATACTGTTCCTCTGTTACCTTAGATCCTTGAGCGAAAACATGATTTCTCTTGAAAGCCTCCACTATAATTGAAACATTCAAAAGTGGGGAAAAGTCTTGATGAATTGAAGGAAATGGAGGACTTTAAAAACAGCATCTTAGTCCTTCTTGAAGCGATGCAGTGCATGAACAGTATTTTAAAGATTTGTCTGTTCCCCTGAAAGCAGTTTCATGCATCATTTCAAAGGCATCAAGATTCCCTTTAAATATTTTGCGGTTATAAAAAAAACCGCAAAATGTATTTGGAGTTGGATATTTGGTCTAACTCCTGACGGTAATCAACTATACACCAAAACCAAAATCAACTCATTCTCTTCTTTTCTTTTCTCTTCTCTTCTAATTTCCTTTTATTTTCTTTGTTTTTCTTCTCCTCTCTTCTCCCCTGTGAATCACCCTAGTGAGCCCCATCCCCATGCTGTTTGTCTGCCAGCTCCAGTTTGTGATCTTAAAGCCTTGTCTCTACCACTCACCACCTGATAAGTGGCGTTGTGGAAGCTACACCGCAGAAGGGACTCGAGAGGGACCAAATAAACATGCGGCTCAGATTGCTTTTTCCTTCTCAACTGATGCCTTAAAACATTAACATAACCATTTGCCAAAATATGTTTTCTCCATTTGCTGCTGAATGAGGAGCTGGCACATATAGTGGGTCATCATACAATGGGGATTAAAAGCAAATCATTTTTTTTACAAAAAAATTCTCTCATCTTTAGTTCCCTCTTCTCCAAAGCCACTGTCCCACTCTCTGAAGAAAGTAAGACTTTAAGCTTCAACAAATCTAACCGAGCTTAAAGGGATTGTCTGCAAATTCAGCCCCCCGACACACCTGCTGAACTTCGAAATCCAGCTCACAAGATGGAAGATCAGCTTGGCTGAAACCAATCCTCCCTCTTTATCTGCGCACCCCTCTGGAATCTGCAGGGCAGAAAGCGAATGGAGCCTCCCGCCGACTCTGCTCAGTTAAATAGCTGAGCAAAAGCTCTGATGGAGCTTTCAGGAGCAAACTAATCCTGGGAAAATGCTCTTACAAAAATCACTTTAGAAATCTGTTGGAATCAATGTAAAGCCTCACAGGGACAGAGGGCACATGCCAGCCTTTACGGGATGTGTCATACTCTCCTGCAGATGATACTCCATGAACATCTCTTATAAATATTGGAGTATGTCATTACAGCCGGGTAATGGTTGTGATCATACCAAGCAGTGGAACAGTAATTTACATCTGGCAAACAAGCTGAATGATCAATTCACTGTGATGTCCTTACACACCGCACACACATTTGTCAACATAATGAGGACATGTATTGGAAAGACATTCAGCTTTCCTGGCACAAGGCAATTTTTGCAGAGCCATCTGCATTTTAACATTGAGTAACTTACATCCATTAAACTATTATAAGCAGTATGCATGTTGTATTAGTAACATTTTCAAGAAGGATTTTAGGGAATTATCATAAATACATTTTGATATCATTTAGGAGAGGTTATACTGCTTGTGTGTTTCATTTTAAATTGTTATGTTATGCTTTTGAATAAGAACTTAGGTCATGCTCAAAATGGCAGCATTTTTAGGGCACCATTAACATATTAGAGACTAATTATGATAGCAAGGTGATTACTGTAATCAAGCAATAGGTACATTTTACTTACTGTATGCTATTATGGTATAAATTAGAAGTGCTTTGGTGATGCTTATTTGAAGGTTAAGGTTAATTAAAACAATGTTATAGTGTTAACATTACCTTTTTTCCATTTTAATTGTCGACATTATATTGTTTATGTTATGTTAAATGCATTTATATCCATGCTTAGCTATTTTTGCCTCATGAAAGTTCCCCAATTGATCATCATTAGTCTGTTGAGCAGATTGCTTCTAGTCTGGAGGTGGGATCAGAGGTCAACTGACTCAGACCAAACACAGCAATATGAATCAAGCAAAACAACATCTCAGCACGCAACATCCCCCTTTTTCTTTTTGCTTTGCCTCGAGTGTGACAAAGGTCGAAGCCAAGCCAAAACAAGTCAATGGTTATTGCTCAATGGGGAAATTTAGTTTGACACCTATGGATATCATAGGCACAGATTTGAACTCCCTAGGTTCAATAAAATGCAGAACAAAGGCATACTTATTCTAATCCACTTTCATCAATCATATTTATGTAATCCTTTAATTTGGTTTAGGTTTGGAAAATTCACTAGCCTATTTTCATTAGTTATACTGCTGCGTTGTTTAAAAGTTTGCACGTCTACATTTTTTATTCTACTTTCAGTATACTTACATTTAATTTGTTTACCTCATACCAACCTCTACAGATTTTACGTTAGGCTTGACTGTAAAAGGCTTTTATACACACACACACGCACGCGCGCACACACGCACGGATGCACGCACGCACGCACGCACACACACACACACACACACACACACACACACACACACACACACACACACACACACACACGTCTATGCACTAAACATGTCAACATACATTTCAATACCGAAATCTCCCATACTTACCCTGTTTAAAGCAGAGACCCCAAACCAAGATAAATCCAAGCCCATACACCAGCCAGGTATGTAAAGTCATGGATGCAGCACAGTGGTGGTGGTTGGTGGTCTGTGCTGGATGGGAGAGAGTTAGAGATTTCCTCTGCTCTCATCTAATAATCCACCAAACCAGACAGATAGAGAGAAACCTATATATATATATATATATACCGATATCCCACTTTCCAAAGCCTGAGCAGCCCGATGTCTCCCTCCAGCCCAGCTTCAGCGGTGCGCGAGTTAACTGCCTGTGATTGTCCAGTGTGAGGGGGGGAGCCAACTATCCAGGCAGTCAGTCAGCTCAGCAGCAGGCAAAGAGACGGGGGGGAGGAAGCTAAATGAGTGGAGGAACTAAATAAATGACTTCCTTAAAGAGCTCCTCGCGTCCTGAGTAGGAGAAGCTGGTGGAGCTTGTGGTTTGATTACAAAAAGGAAATCTCATCTATAAAAAAAAGCATCACCTTCTCTCATCACAGATATGAAAATAAACAAGTGAGTGTGGTCCTTTTTCCAGAAAGGGGAAAATACATTAATCAGGATTAAATCCCGATAATTCATCGCTTCTAATAATAGCTCTATCACAATGTGTTAAAAGCCTAGGTGCTGGGGCTGGGACACTAAGGGGGCCAGGTTTGTTTATGAGTGTGTGCATGTGTGTGTTTCTCAGAGAGGGACCATTGCCAAATGACACACACACTTCCCCAATAGGGCAGGTTATCTCTGCTCTGTGTATCACTGAGCTCGCATACTGGAGAGAAAATTCTATCTAATCAAGAATTAAAGAGTAAATCCTTTCTTAGAGACTGTAATGCCAGAGGATAAGGCAGGCTTTGCGCTAAGCTCTCTTTCCCTCCCCAACCAAAGCAACATATGGTCCTGGATGATAGATGGCTGCCAATGATCACTGTCATTCATATAAAGACATATTTAGAATGGCGAGTGTAGATTTTTTCTATATACATTTTGATTAGAGTGGAATCTAGACACGCATGCTTTTTCATTACAGCTCATTTACAAAACAAAGATTGACGTTGTGCAGATTTTTCGTTGTATCTCTGCATGCCTATTTGTATTTGTAAGTGTGTGCAGCTGTGTGTGAGTTGTCTCTTCTCCTTGCTGTGCTTTTATTTATGAGTCACTGTTTGTGTGTGAGTGTGTGAAAGAAAAACAGGGCGAGAGAAGAGAAATGTCAGCAGTGGGTGCTATCTGTGTGAAGCATATGGTAGGTAGAATGGTCATGTGGACAGTTCTGTGTGTATGTGTGTGTGCATAAAGAAGTAAGGGGAAAATATGCTGTTTTAAGCTTTGCTCTAATCAATATTTGTGTGTGTGTGTGTGTGTGTGTATAGTTGGACATTTTGAAAAAAATACACTTATTCACTTTCTTAAAACGACAACATTGATACCCTCTCAATGCTATCTATCTTATTTTCTCACTCTCTGCCAGAAAGTAAAAAAATAATCATATTTCCCAAGAAGCAAATGTTTTGCTTGATCATGAACTCTAAAAGAACACATCTCTTACACACTTACAAAAATACACACCCACACAGCCGCACAATTCAACCTCCAGAGATTAGGATTCGCCATGGACATGGGTGATGAATCTATTATGGGAAATGTTCTTATTGCATCAACACAGCCGAACTGAGTGGTGTGAAGCATGAAAGAGGAGTCCTTGTAATGTTCCCAATGCTGATGTGCACATGCAGTTTTTGTCTCGACCTTTTCCCTCTTTCCCCATCTTACTGTCCTTGTTCATTTATATTCTGCTGAGCTGCTTGAGCTCTCAGTGATAAAGACATGAAAAGAGAGTGAGGGAAGGATGGATTCGGAGGGGGAAGAGGAAGTCCGAGAGTACAATGATGAAAGTGAGACTTCCCCAAGCTGCTCCTGACTTATCTTATGACATACAATAGCTGCTTTAAATACCCTTGAAGTCCCCCGTGGTGGCTCTCTCGGAGTGGCAGTGACAAGAAAAGAGAAAGCTACATGGCTTTAAATTCTTTATGAAATTGCAATTAAGACACCAGAAGAAGAGCTGAGCCCGAGGCTGTGCAAGCAACGACCAAAACGAAACAACAAGGGTGTGAGGAGGGGAAATACATGAAAAGTTAATTCTTCTATGTGGGCATTAATTCTGGGGGTCTGTCATCGCATATTACCCTCCCCTAAAAGTGTAGAGGAGATGAAACTGGAATTGGCCATTAAGTCTTGTGTATTAACCACAGCCCAGTGGGTATCTGCAGCTTTAATGAGCAGTAATCCACTACTGTTTGACCACATACTCTTCAGCGGGGGGAAAATACTCTCCAGGCTTTTGCAGCTAAATCAAAACAAAATTCTAGAAATTGCATGAAGATCAGCAACTTAGGTCTCTCTGTGACTTTGATGCTCCACCAGTTCTGCCTGAAATCCTCAGGGGTCTCTTTTGCTTCCCTCTAGGCAGGGACGTGCACACATAGACTCTAGGTAATGCTTGAGCACCTGCCCGTTTTGCCCTCTGGACAGCAATGTGCCCTTTTGAAAGTTCGTTTTTTACAGTTTAAAAAAAAAAAATTGTTTACAGTGTACTGGATGTGGCTCATGGTAACATCGATAAATTCTGGATTAAAAGCTTCTAATATATACAACAATGCCCCAAATGCGCGTTGTAATTTTGTCAGACATCCCCACACGTGCCCCGCGGCACTCCCGTACGTGCCCTGGCTGCAGCCCCTCCCTTCTCTGTTCTCAACTTGAACGCGCAGCGCGCAGAGCAGACAGTCACTCAGTAAGACAGGCCACGGCGGGTGTGTGGTGCAGCAGCACGCAGCAACACGATTAAAAGTGCCCTAGTGACGACCAAGTAAGTAACCACCAGGTAACAAATAGAGTGTATTGTTTAATCCCCTAAATCATATGCCAAACTAAACTATAGATCATTGGAAGTTTAGCTGATGACTTATTAGAAAGTTTAGATTTATTTGAAGGACAATTATCAACTGTTTATGTCCCCATAAAACGACATATTGATGACTAACTCGTTAAAATCTTACTAAAAATCCTTATATAATAATATACAAACATTTTGTGTTTCAGGCAACAGCGTCTAGGGGCAAGTGCTAGAAGAAGGTCGAAGAGGAAACTGAAAGATCAGATTGAAATATTGGAGGCACAGCTCGCAAAAGAGAAAACTAAAACTGAGAAATATAAGAAGAGGCTCCATAGGGCCAAGAAAGGAAGTTTGTCTAAATCACCACGATCAAAAGTCAATGCTTTGTTGGGACGTACAAAAGTGAATTCACCCATCAAAAGAGCTCTTATTTTCCATACATCCCTGATTGAAGATATTAAAAGAAAATATGAAAATGCAAAAACAAACAGAGAGAAGCAGTTGATAGCAAAAGTGATCAGTGGAAACATTCAGAAGAAGTACAAGCTCCAAAAGCATGCACAGACTGCTTTTGGCTACTCTAACAAGAGAGCAAAGTATCTTGTGGATCTTACCTACCATGGGAGGAGGTGCGTCAGTCGAAATGAGTTGAGGAAGAACGTTACATCGTTTTTTCTTCGAGATGATGTTAGTCGAATGACGACTGGCCGCAAACAAACAGTCACACTGCTGAAGAAAAAGATGCAGAGGAGGTTGCTTACCGATACAAGGAAGAACTTGCATAGGAAGTTTCTCTCTGAGCACATTGGCCAGGTGTCATACACCTCCTTTTGCCGTCTCAGACCCTTTTGGGTGGTAACCCCCTCTTCCTCTGACCGTGACACATGTCTCTGCAAAAAACATGAGAACTTGCAATTCATGGCCAATGCCTTGCAGAGCCAAGGGTTGCTGTCCTCAAGAAACATTGAGGAAATGTCTGAAGCAACCATGTGCGACCCGAAAGCCAAGGTCTGTGCTTACGGTGAGTGCAGTGAATGCCTCCTAACTTGTCACCCGATGCTGACAATTCCTGGGGAAGAGAACATTCGTTTTTCTCAGTGGATGACAGAGAAGATCACGAAGGATGAGAAGGTGTCAACAATCACAGTGAAAAGGGAGATAACAACAACGCAGCACGACCTTAACACAGATTTCCAGGAGAGGCTTCTCCATTTTAAGCGCCATGTCTTCAACATTAAATGGCAGTTTAATGCCTACAGGGAGCTCAGGAGGAGCCTGAAGCACAACGAGTCCCTTTTGCATATAGATTTTAGCGAAAATTACTCATGCAAGTACAGCCGAGAAATACAATCTGTGCATTTTGGAGGCTCACACCAGCAGGCCAGTCTGCACACTGGAGTGCTCTACACCGCTGGTGGACAAGCGCCGCACACCTTCTGCTCCATATCACCCTCCAGAAGACACGACCCTGTGGCCATCTGGGCCCACCTTGATCCAATTCTGAAGGTAGTGAGAGAACGACACCCTCAAGTCAGCATACTTCATTTTTTCAGCGACGGGCCTGCAACGCAGTATCGACAAAAGGGAAATTTCTTCTACCTCTCAACGGAACCCTACAAGTATGGCTTCAAAGAAATAACGTGGAATTTCTTTGAGGCTAGTCATGGGAAGGGGGCACCAGACGGTGTTGGTGGGGTCCTCAAGAGGTCAGCAGACCGAATTGTGGCCCATGGAGGAGACATCCCTGATGCCCAGAGCTTGTATGACAAGCTGAAAAGCCTGGACACATCTGTTGAGTTGTTCTTCGTCCCAGAGAGGGATATTGAATCAAAGACTCAGGTAAAAGCTATAGTCCGTTATCCAATTCACCCCATAGTCCTTCTGCCTCGGTTTCAGATCCCTGTCCCCCCTCTCCCGTCCAGATTACAGACTAGCTTTGTCAAATCTGATCCTTTCATGTGTTGTGGTTAAATAAAGTGTATTAATGTTTGATTCCCTCCCCCCCTATCACTATAGGTACCTTCAATAGCTGCGGTAAAAGGCACTCTAAGAATCCACCAAGCTATCAGTCTGACACCCGGCCAGATGAAATACCGAGACATTTCATGCCTGTGTAAAAGGGAGGAAGGTGTTTTGGACTGCCCCTGCTTTAACCTTCAAGAGGTCACTCTAGCTGATGTTCCTGTTTCATCTGATGAGTCCCCAGCAAGTGGAAAGGCACCAGATAACCCTAGGAGACCAGCAATGATTGAGGTGAAGCACATTGGAGAGTGGTGCGTCGTTAATTACGACAATGAAGCATACCCAGGTTTCATCATGGATGCAGAAGGGCACAGTGTGAAAGTTAAGTGTATGCACCGCAATGGCATAAACAAGTTCCATTGGCCAAGTCCCCGGGAGGACATATGTTGGTACTATGACTGGCATATACTTTGCCTAATACCAGTGCCAATACGGGTTCGTCCCTTCAGATTGGACATTTAGAATAATAAAAATAAATGTTAAAATATATATATTTTTAATAATAAATCAGTAAAATCAGGCAAAAATAAGAATTAAATAACATAACCCTAACCTAAGCCTAACCCTAAAACCGAAACAAAGTAACCAAAAACCGAAAAGAAACTAACAAAATCCGCCATTATCCGGCAAATTTTCGCGCACAATTTCTGAGCGCACAATTTCGCCACGACGACTAAGGTGCCCTTTTTCTTTCTCTTGAGCACCTGCCCCTATAAATGTCTGTGCACGCCACTGCCTCTAGGGACAGTTTTTATGCTTTTGTCACATGTCCCGTGATTATCGCCTTACTGCTGGCATTTGCTGTAAGATTAACTGCTGGAGCCTCGAAGGGAAACTGCCTTTTAGCACCCAGAATATCAAGTAATTGAAAGTCTGACCGGATGTATTTGCCTCTGCAGTTTAACACTAAAGGGAGTGCAAAGCCGGATTCTCCTTATAAAGCAAAGGAGACTTCTCAGCAAAAGGCTAAGCTCCAGTTGAGGAACAGTAAGCACTTCTGAGTTTAGCTTTATTACCCTTTAAATATTGGTCCCCAGAATGTCTTTAATGTACTGAAGCATTTTATTCATGTACTCAAAATGCGATCCAATGTTTTTTTGCACTGTAATATTTAGACATATTGTAACATACACAATTTACTCACATATCTGCTTGTTTCTTGCCATGTCTGCACTCAATCTTGCAATGCAGGAGCATAGATAATACCAGTATCACACCAAACATCCTTAAGTTATTCTTGCTGACACTTTTTTAAAGGATTGCAACCCCAGTCAATGGCAGTTTACTGACCTAATAAGCCACACTCTTCCCTGATGGTTATATGGAGAGTCTGCAGAAACTACCAGGCTAACATAATTATTCGTCCTCTCAAGCATGTAAGCGCTGCTCCTTTCAAAGTCTTATCAGCCCGTGGCATCTGAAGACGCACAGTCCAATCAGTGGCCTTGTATTTTGTGCATGGCTGCTCTGTCTCCCTGCCTGGCAGCCCTGAGGTTAAAGCCCAGAGGACTTTCTCACCATCTGCTGCTGTCACTGGGGGTGGCACTATCACGTTCGCAGTGCCATGCCAGCCCAATGAGCCCAAGAGGCTTTGACCCTCCCTTCAACTGCCCTGAGACCTACTGTCTCCCTCAGCAGGTTATTCACAGATGCACGATGCACACTGGTTGCTAATCTAGTGGCATATTCTCTATTGGTTAGTACAGAACAGTACTGGGTTCGATTTAAAGGTCACATATTATGCAAAATCCACTTTTTCACGTCTTTTATACATAAACATGTGTCCCCTTTGTGTAAAGAGATTCTGAAAGTTTCAGGAAAAAAGATTCGCTCTCTTTTTGTCCTGATGCTGAGGCGCAGTGGTCTAGTGCGTTGGTGTCCGGATCACAGGAGCACAGATTCAAACCCCACTGCAGTCAGCATGTCGTTGTGTCCCTGGGCAAGACACTTCACCCTAAATTGCTCCTGTGGGGATTGTATAGAGTATGTAAGTCGCTTTGGATAAAAGTGTCTAACAAGTAACACATAATGCAACATGTAATGTAATGCAATATAAAAACCTGTCTGAAAATGAGCTGATCAGATTTTGGCCACTTTACGAAGTCATAACGATTTGTTGGCTTGTATAACCAATAAACAACCAAGGTAACACCCGCCCCCCCCACCTAATCACCTGAATCTCTTCCAAGAGCACCATTGTGTTCTTTTTAACAAAATATCTCTCAGAGGGGCGTGGGGAGTGGCTCCTTATTTTCATCTAAAGTAACAGAAAGAGAATCAGCACTTTTAAAACAGGGCTGAAACAGAGGGGATTATGGGATGCTACAATGCATGATCTGTTTGGTGTTTGGAGCCAAACACTTCAGAGACATGTTTTGTATATATCTGAGACCTATAATATAATGATGAAAAACAGTATAATAGGTAACCTTTAATGCACAACCTAGATAATTGACAAAATGTTCAAATTGGTAAGAGTTTAGACTAAGGAAGAGCAGTATTTCAGTTGCAAAATTCACAAATACTCTAAGATTTCCCAATTAGGATAGAATCATTTAATGGGATGCAACTTCAAAGCTCATACAGTATTTTCTCTTACGCAGCCATTTCAAACTTTTTTGAGCAGCTGTTATCCGATTTCTGAGATTAATTTTCCCCTTGGATGTACTGCGTTTGGCCTGGAAAATCAAACCAGCATTTGATGGCTTGCTGGAGGGACATGATATGCTGCAGCACAACCCTCGCAATGCTAATTGGATGTTTTGGACTATTTTTAAAAGGTCCACTGAATCTATAATTGGCCTCTTAAAGAGCACTTGATAAATAATTAAATCGACACAGATAGAGTAGAACAATATTTAACTGCTTCCCCCGTTTAAAGTCTTAGCTTTACAAACCATCAGCTCAATAATCTCTTAATTTAAACATACCCCCCCCAATCTCCAAGGTTTAGAAGCGGCATCTGCTACACACACTCTGCTGGAGAAGAAATCCAACCTGAGACATGTTGACATTTGTTTTCTTATTGACTTTCATTCAGCCTGTTTAGTCTCTGACTGTAGAGTGAACCAGCATATTTGTGTGTGATTTAAAGTTATCAGTGACACGATTTACACTGTATGTTTATGAAAGGTCAAATACCCTGCTGTAAATCCCGTATAGATCAGGATGCAGTTTAGCTTGGCATACAGTAAATCCGTGTAAATCTATGTATGTTGGTCCTTCATAGATCTTATCTTTATATGAAATCAATGGCAGTGCTCTTAGACGCTATGTCGCCATGCTCCCAATAGAAAAATTCAAACATGCCACCCTATTTTCTTTCATAGCCAATTTCGGAAAAACAAAATCTACCTCAAGAATATAAAGCAACACCAGAAAATAGACTAATTTGTAGATGCAGTATGATTCAGGAGCCTGTTTTCAGTGTGAGAGCGCTACACAGTGGGGGTTTTGAAAGTGAAGACACTGCCAGGAGCTTTGCAGTCTGACCTGATACACTCGGATGCCAACTCTCGCTTCATTTAAATGCCAGGTCAAAAGCACCAAAACATTGCCGTCCCTGCCAACAACACATCTCAATCTTCCTCAGGCTTTATCAATTAAGTGACTTTTGTAGGTTGCATGCCTGTGAGTGTCTGTCAGAGCGTCCTGCACAGACTTGGCTCCGGGCCACGGCTGCAGGGCTCTGTGAGGGAATATGAAAGGCATTAGTTGCAGACTGTTGCCATGGTGTTGACTTATTTACTGTACATCAGCCCACTGACTTCAAACAGCACAGTAGGCTACATGTCAGTGTTATCATCCAAAGGATACATTTCCTCTGGATGATTAAGCAAATATATAAACCGTGACTTCTTATAAACAACACGTAGACATAAGCAAATGCAACAAGATTATGATATGCTGAACAATGGGAAATGTGCATTATTAGAAAATAATAAATCAAAGCCACACTATATTTATTGATTTGAAAAGACATATGAACTATGAAAAGATTGTTACAAGCTGGCTCCTTTTGATCAAAACAGAAATTACATTTACAAAAAATCTGAAGAAACACTCTGCTGAGATGTATTTCTATTATTGGCTCCTGATCACAAACATGCTGCATATCTCAGAGCTCATTGATGTCCTGGGCAGCTGTTTTTCTTCAGCAGCAGCAGACCTCACTTTTCTTTTTAAACGTATAACGTCACTGACATTTACATTTTGAAGGTTTCAAGGGACACATTTTTAGAAAAACGTTTAATCTAAACCTTTCGTCAAACTAAATAACAATTAAAAGAAAATATTAGATCCCGTAGCAGATTCAACTGACTGTGTTCAATTAATTTGGATGCAAGGCTGTAAAGCAATGATACTCAAGATAAGATTTGGCAGGGCAACATTAAGGAATGGACTGGAAGCTTTGCAGCAATGACATGGTATTATTTGACAAAGAAGGAAATGACAAAATACAGAATTGTTTTAAATACTTACCACATTTGTTTTTATAATTTTTAAGAAATCTTTTTGCAAAAAATATGAACTATGGGCAGATAGAACCTGACATTTTAGATACAAACAAACCAAAAAAAGCCTGACATCTGCAAATCAGTATACAGGATGCCGCTCCTCTCTGTTCACCAGGGCTATTAAATCTCAGTGATATATCAATCTTCTCCACTGAATTAATACAGTAACTTAAAAGGGGATTGAAAAGCAAGACTGAAAAAATTGTGTTATATGGTGGGATTCAGCTCCTGGGGTAATGGCTTTGAAGTACAGCTCATCAAATCTGCATGAGCTGAAAGTAAATGAGACATTGTTACATCAGATGTTTGGAAGCGTTTCAAAGAGTTTGAAGATAATATAATTACACAACCTACAATATAATACTCATAGACTGGTAATACTCTATGCATAATTAAATATTTGAATGCACTGATTGTATATCTGGAGGCTCCGTAGCAGTAGGTGGCAGTGTTTAACATTGGGCGACATACTGGTGTCCACACAAAGCGGAAGTAGAAGCAGAAGAAGAAGCCCACACGTGTGTCTAACATGTCTGCCTGCCGTGTTGTTATGTGTTGAGAAGCCGTGAGCTGTTTTGACTAGTCTTTCACACCGTTTTATTTCATAAACCGTACAGAAAAGTTACCAACAGCAGTGTAAGAAAGCATTAAAGCTTCAAGATGGCGGAGAGGAAGAAGAAACTGACGAAGAAGAAGAGCTACCCAGGCAGCAAAGATCAGGAGGACTCCGACTTTGAGCTGGCTGCGGAACCTAAAGACGACGAAGATGATGATGTAAGGAACAGCAACAACTTATTTATTAGTTTTCCTATTATGGTATATTTCGTTGGCAGGTAATAACAATTTTTCCGTCATAACTTGTATGCGGGGGTATAGCTCAGTGGTAGAGCATTTGACTGCAGATCAAGAGGTCCCCGGTTCAAATCCGGATGCCCCCTGGTTTTTGTTTTGACAAGCTTTCCTTGTATGACATACATATAATATACCCAGGTTTATTATCTGTTCTCATCCGTAGTTTTATTTATCATTTTTCCAACTATATTGTGGCACCCAAGTAAGTGTGCATAGACTCCTTTTAGTTCATCTACTTCCTTCAAGAAACCGCTCACATCAAGGTCTTGTGATTATCTCTAACCATGATCTGGAAAGAGACTTTTAAGTTATGATACATATGTGCGGAAAAAGTTAATTGAAATGGGAGACATCCTATGCCCAGCAGCATATTCAGGGGCAGCTTGAGCACTATGTTGTCAGAATTATCAAGGGAAAACATCTACTTCTCCTTACATCAGAAGAAAACATGTTAATGGATGAATTTACCAACACGTATTGATATACTTGGCGCGTTTTGAGGTACCTCTCTTGTGTTGTTGACAAGCTATTGTGTTTACTTAATGTCTTCACAGATTGGAAAGAAACTCCTATGTCTCTCCACATCAGACTGGATGTCAGATGTGGAGCCCGACACCAGGATGCTTGTCAGAGCTCAGAACAAGAAGAAGAAGAAGTCAGGAGGCTTTCAGTCCATGGGTAAGTCCCAGTGAAGGGTGCACAGATAGGGATGCTTTTCCACTGGTAACCTGCAGATACTAAGGGATTCACTATATTGGATTTTTGCCAATATTTACCTAAACATTTGAGCTAAGGAAGTCTGGTTCACAGTTTCAATAGATGCAATAAATACATTATTGTTTATTTCAGGTCTCAGTTACCCTGTATATAAAGGTGTCATGAAGAAGGGTTACAAAGTCCCCACTCCGATCCAAAGAAAGGTAAGTTAATACTTTTTCTGTATTGCATAATAAAACATCTGTTCCTTCTAACAGCAGACTATTTCATTCCCAATTATCCTCTTCACCACTTTCAGACGGTCCCAGTGATTTTGGATGGCAAGGATATCGTAGCCATGGCGAGGACCGGCAGCGGTAAGACAGCTGCCTTCTTGGTGCCCATGTTTGAGAAGTTAAAAGCCCCCTCATCCACAGGGGCCCGGGCCCTCATCCTGACCCCCACCAGAGAGTTGGCACTGCAGACCATGAAGTTCACAAAAGAGGTTCGTAATCAGATGAATGTTTGTTGATTTGCTGACTAATATTAAGTGGCATCCCTGATTGTTTTTATAACTGTTTCACTGTTTTCGTATTGTAGTTGGGGAGATTCACTGGCCTCAAGACTGCTCTGATCCTTGGTGGTGACAGGTGTGTGTCTTCTTAATATTCCTGTGCTGTTAGTTGTCTATTGTGCTCTCAGATATATAGAGTTGTCTTTTGATTTTGCATTAATTTAAATGTCCCTGCTTTTTCCCAGAATGGATGATCAGTTTGCCGCTCTTCATGAGAACCCTGACATGTGAGTGTTTTGAAATATCTCATAATGTCGTTTCTCCTAATCCATGTACTGTATGTTGTAATCCTGATCTCTGACCCCCCCCCCCCCCACCCACCCACCACAGAATCATCGGTACCCCCGGTCGTCTCATGCACGTCATCATGGAGATGAACCTGAAGCTGCAGAGTGTGGAGTATGTGGTGTTTGATGAGGCTGACAGGTGAGAATTTGATTTTTTTTATAGGTGTTTCATTGATATTTCACAGCTTGGATTCACACCTGCTGCCATGTATGTGTGTATGTATGTGTGAACGTTTCGGTTTTCTTCTTCCTCTCAGGTTGTTTGAAATGGGTTTTGCCGAACAGCTTCAGGAGATCATCCGGAGGCTTCCAGACAGCAGACAGACTCTGCTGTTCTCCGCCACTCTGCCCAAACTGCTGGTGGAGTTCGCCAGAGCTGGTGAGACAATCACTTCTGTTGTACATGCATCCATCATGTTTAAATATGGTTTCGAATATAATAATCATCATCAAATTATGCATAACACACAGTTTACTAAATCATTTATTTATATGTTTTGCAGGGCTGACTGAACCAGTGTTGATTCGTTTGGATGTGGATTCTAAACTCAGTGACCAAATCAAGGTAAAGAAAGGACAGTTTAATACACATGAAATAATTGCTAGAATGATCCAATAACACCAAGGTTGAAAGGAAAAATTTGTTTTACTTTTCTCATAATAAATGAAGGATATGTTGAATTATAATATAATTTATTTTGGATTGTTAATGCATAATTGTGACCTGAGAAACTTCATGTTCAGACCTCTGTTATTAATTGCTTTAAAATATGAATAAATAATTGTTAAAGGTGCAAATTACATCGAAAGCTTGTAGCTAAATCTTCTCTTCATATTTATCCATCGTTTACCAAATCTAAATGTCTCTTGTCTTCCCTCAGCTGTCATTTTTCCATATACGGGTGGATGACAAGCAGGCACTGCTGCTCCACATGCTGAGGAACATAGTGAAGCCTCAGGAGCAGACGGTGGTTTTCGTAGCCACCAGACATCACGTAGAGTACATCAAGGAGGTGAGACCCAAACGGCAGATGTGTCTCTCTTTGTGTGTATTTTTCCCTCAATGGAGCCTCACACACTCGAGTCCAGTGTTGTTAGTTTCTTTATATTTATAAAAAAGAAAAACATCTTTGCTTTATGGTATTTACTTGTGTTTTAATCTCCAGTTGCTGACTTTAGAAGGCATCGAGTGTGCCTACATCTACAGCGCCCTCGATCAGACTGCCAGAAAGATCAACATAGGGAAATTCACGCACCGGAAAGCCATGGTGCTCATTGTGACGGATGTTGCTGCTCGTGGTATTGACATTCCCATGCTGGACAATGTCATCAACTACAACTTCCCCTCCAAGCCCAAGCTCTTCTTGCATAGAGTTGGTGAGTGGCTTAGAAAACACTATTTTGTTTAACCTCTTTCATTTTGACACATTTTATTTGCGGGAAGAACTTATGAGGTTATTTTGCAATTGGTCATCATCTGTGTTTTCCCATCAGGTCGTGTGGCACGTGCTGGACGCAGTGGTGTCGCTTACAGCATGATTGGTCCAGACGAAATGCCTTTTGTCTACGACCTTCACCTCTTCCTCGGAAGACCTGTTGTGTTCGCCACACCTGCACTCCCACAAGGTAGGCTTTGACTGCTGAAAAAACTCTTGGATTGATTATTCCTCACGTTCTCCGATCCAACCATCTCCTCCCCTCCTTCAGATTCAGAGGGTGTGTTTGGTCGAGTCCCTCAGAGTCTCCTGGATGACGAAAGTTCTCATTTGGTCACGGCTCACGAAAACTCCCTGGACCTGCAAAACATGCTCCATGTCTCGGAGAACGCCTACAAACAGTACCTTAAGTCTCGACCAAGCCCCTCACCTGAGTCCTTCAGACGGGTCAAAAACACAGATCTGTCCAGCATGGCTGTTCATCCGTTACTTGGTCAGTTTGGAGGGGAATTAACTATAGAGACAGCAGTGATGATGATACTCTGACTGTAGTTGGTAACAGTTTTTTTTTTTATTGATCTTTTATTAGGGTCAGGTTTGGAGAAAATGGAACTGGAGCGCCTTCAAATAGTTGATGCCATCAAAGGCTACAAATCTAAAGCGGTGAGTTACCATAGAGAATGATTCCGGTTTCTCATAGCGCTGCAATGTTCTGCTTATCTGTAATAACGCAAACTGCCTTCTTGTGTCTCTTTGTAGACTATCTTCGAAATCAACGCCAACAATAAGACACAGGCTGGGGGGGTGATGCGGGCCAAGCGCTCCAGAGACAAACCGCTGGTGGAGAAATTCAGCAGACAGAGGGACAGCCTGGCTGCAGAGAGCCTGCTGCATCAACCTGTCAAACCCCCCCCCACCACCACCACCACCATCACCACCACAGCTGACGATGAGGACGATGCAATGCACAACTCAGACGAAGATGAAGACGATATAAAGGCAAGCAACTCAAACGTCTTGCATGTCTTTGTCCTCTTGGGTTTCCTTTTATCATGGGTTCTCCATTTTCAGTGTCTTTGGTCATCTGTAATTAATACAAGTGGAAGAAATGGCATATAGCGCTGTCCCACATTAAAATCAACTCAGTACAAACAAGCAATTATATGTTATAAGACAAAAGTGCTGGGGAAAATCCTTTTTTAATATTCTGCTTATTACTTTCATCTTAATCCATTTGTCCAGGTCAGAAAACATCTCAAGTCGTCATGAAGTATATTTCTTGATTAGTCTACCAATCCCAAAGATATTACATTTATAATGTAATCTGATAGAAAAGCAGAAATATCAACAAAGTTCCTGATTCATCTAATCTTCATTGACTCATCAATTATCTGAATATAATCTGTATCTTTTAAACGTTTCATAAGACAGAGCAGCATCTCTTACTAAACTACAAAATCTTGATTTTATACACGGCATGAAATGCTAAAAAACCTAAATATGTAATGCTTTCTCTTTCCACCAGGGGGTGTTCTCGTTGGTATTAGGTGGAAAAAAGAGAAGCATGGAGGACGGTTTTGAAGAATGGCCAAAGCACAAGAGGAGCAGACAGTCGGGCAAAGACTCCGAGTTTTACATCCCCTACAGACCCAAAGACTTCAACTCTGAGAGAGGGTGAGGCGACCATTGAGGCTTCTTTAAAATGTGAAAAGATGACATTGTGCATGGTTAAATAATTGCTCATTATAACCTTAACTCATGTTCTGTGTGGTATTAGGTTGAGTCTTGGTGGAGAGGGGTCTGCCTTTGATCAGCAGGCCTCCTCAGCTGTCCTGGACCTGATGGGCGATGATGGAAACAAGTTAAACCAAAACAAGAGTGTGATGAAATGGTGAGGTTTAAAATATGCTCTGTGCCCGCCCTTCTACTATTTCTGACACCTCGTGCTTCTGATTCTGCCTCATTTGACCTTAATTAAGTGTCTGTTTATCACTCCTAGGGACCGTAAGAAGAAGCGCTTTGTGAGAGAGGTAGGAAAGGAGGACCATAAGAAGAAGATCAAAACCGATGGTGGACAGGTCATCGCCAACAAGAAGAACAGGAAGAACTTGTATCCTCTTTGTGTCCTTGTTCGGTTTTACTGTTCTCTCTCACTCTGACAATATGTAGCTGTGATGTTGAGACGTTGTGTCCCTTAACGATATTTGAAGTTACGAGGAGTGGAAGAAAAAGTACAAGTTTGACGACGGTGGAGCTGGATCAGATGGAGAAGAAGGAGGAGGAGGACGAGGAGGGAGGAGACCAGGAGGAGGTAAGAGAGCATCTTTAGCCGTGAATTTGATTTGTACTTAGATGGGTAATTTAAGGCAAGCAAGCGTCAAACCAAAACACGAATAGACAATCCCTGTACAAGAAAAAATTGCCGCAATATCTGAAAAAACAACTGTATATATCAGTCTACACACAAAGGGAACTGATCATCACTGTGGCTGGTCACCAGTTGAATGGCTTCTATAATAAAACCAATTAATCATCCATTCAAAAACGCCCAACTAGTTTATCAAACCAGAATATTTTAAATAACCCAAACTACAATGTTGATGTCAGCTTTAATTTACAACCATAAAGATAACTTGCGTTCTACATGAAAAGTCTATAGTCACATGTTATATCAAAAAGTACCAGTATCATTTCTTTTCTTAATCCTTCTTTGTGTGTCTTCCACTTCCCAGGCCGAGGTCGTGGTGCTGGTGGTGGTGGTGGTCGTGGTGGTGGCCGTGGACGAGGTCGTGGAAATAATCCTAACTTCCAGAGTCCCGGAGGACTGCAGCAGAAACCCGGCGGCAACAGAGTGCGCTCAGAGCTGAAGAGCAGCGACCAGATCCTGAAGCAGCGCAAGAAAGACCAGAAGCACCAGTTCCTACAGAGCGGCGCCCTACAGAATATCCGTAACAAGAACAAAAAGTGGGCCGGAGAAGTCAAGAAGTCAGGTTTCGGACGGGGTGGTCCGAAGAAGGGTAAAATGAAGAAGAGACTCTGAGGAGGACACTGAGTGAATAATATCAGAGAGAGATGGAGGGCACTACGGAGGACTGGATGATGAGGTCCATTATCTTCAAAACCAATTATACAGTTTCACGGTGTCTCTCACGATTACGGATTGAATAAGAAGACGAGTTGAGAAACTTCTGGCCTCATAGTATGTATAAGAGGAATCCGATAAACTGGATTATCTTCCTTTGATTTGTGTAGTGAGATATTCTTATACACATAAACTGATGGCAACATACAGATTTGAATAAGACGTTATTCCGTGTCTTCATTTGCGGTCAGTTGCATGTTTATGCAACAAAAAAAGGTGTGTTTATAAAAGGACTTCAAAATGTATATACATTTTCATTCTTGAAGCTGTGTTCTTTAATAGCTGCACTTGGTTATAGTCCATAGCTTTGAAAAGCAGATTCCTTGTGTCTGGAAGAAAGTCTTTAAGATGGGATGACAATATAGCTAAATTAAACGGTGTCATAGTATCAGGGGAATTGTGGTCTGACTGTCTGACTGTCTATCTGGAGCCGTTTTGTACATTTAAATAAAGCCCAGTCAGGGTTTCTTCTAAGTAAGTCTGTATATCTTTTGTTATTGTTTGTGTTAGCTCCAGTGGATGATGGGAATGAAAAACAAGGTACTGGGTTGTAAGGATGTTTTCCAGGTAACTTTGGATTGAGGGAGAATGCAAGGTCCACAAAAGTTTTTTCACCAAATGATGTGATCAATAAGGGGTTGAATCCACCAGTTGTATTCTTTCTTGAATCAAGTAGTTATAAATAGTACAGCATCCTAATGAGGTACAATGCTGCACTCTTTTGGCGGAAACGAGCACTGCAAGTGTATGATGGTGTCCCAGAAGTTTCCAAAACTGCATTCCACTCTTTACTCGCCCACTAACAGTGAGAATTTGCGTATCAGGCAAATCGACAAAAGACAGTAAGGAAGAAAAAATCCTCTTAAATATTAAGCTTCAACCCATCATAAATCAAATATATTTGGGTTTTAAACAAACCAAGACATTTGAAGACAACACGTTGGACTTGTTCTGACATTTTATAAACCAAATGATTTTTTGGTTAATCTAGCAATATCAGCAGTTTAATCTTTAATGAAAATAATTGTTGCTTTCTAAACCACTGTTGAATATTTACGTTGACATTAAATTCAGTTTATTCATTTTTTAAAGCAATACAAAACACAATTCCTTTCAGAGATTGAAGTCGAGGCAGTTGTTCCTTATAATCAATTGTGAGGAATATACTTATTTATCTGTGATAAAATGTAAGAGATTGTTTAAGACTTACATGGTGGTGGTATTAAGTGTAATAATTTAAATGTCGTGTCTTACTTTTGACATTTATTAACTAAGTTATAATTACGTCTTTAAGGTCATATTTAGCTTCAACTTGAGATTTTCACATTTAACAAGCTGTGCTTTCAAATTATTGAGCATTCACACACGTTGCTGTTTAACTTTTTTAAAACAACACATTGTGATTACTTTCTCCAACAATATGCTGAATTTAGGCTTTTCTGTCATTAATAATGGGCTCATTAACTCACATCTGAAAAGCATCACATCCAACGTTTTTTCCTTCTGGCCACATGTCAAATGATCATGTAATTTATTTCCTGCAGAAGATACAACAGTCGATCATCTGGCCGAGGATTATTCTCTCATTTCGTCAGCTGGTGGGAAGGTGCAAAACATGACCACATGCACAGCTTCCAGCCAACGAGAGCGAGGGAGACGAGTGGCTCGGTGCATCTGGATGTGGTTACAGTGCAAGCTGTTTTTGGGATGATATGCGCACATGCCATCGTAGGTTATTAATGGGTGCAGTTGCTCAAGGGCTGAGATTTGTGACTTCCATTCGTGAATGCTGCTAAAGATGTAGGAAAATAGGTGGTAGGCGGGTAATGTATTTGGTCCAAAACACTGCAGCATCACCATGGAGATTGTCCCAAGATGAACACCAGACCACTGTCATATTTCATAGCAGGGGGATCTTCCAATAAACATCCATTCATAAAACGAACCAGCTACTACGTCGAGGGAGTAAAGAAAGCAAAGTCTTAGGTTGCTGTTCGGTTTGTGACAAGCTGGAGCAATATTGTATGAATTAAAACAAATAGGAAAGTTATTTATAACTTAATACCAGCTATCGTTCATATATTTGCACTGTTGGTGACTTATAGTTATAAGTCATAGTTTATAGAGAAACCACAGGGACACTATAGAAACAAATCTGTTATAACAACACATAAAACATGTACAAAATGCAATGTTATTGTATTCCAGAAAATAACTAATAATCCATATGCAGATTGAAAACAAATAAACACTACATATTTGTTTTATTTTAAAAGAGATGATCAGTATCATATATCATATTCATTGATATTCTGTACATACTCAGTGCATTTTATATGAAAAAGATGAAAATGATCCCCTGAAAAGCAATATATTAGTAAAAAGGGCGGTATTGTTGGACTGAATAGCTGATTATGTGACAAATGTTAATGTCCAAATGAGGCTTTTAAAATGGTTTTATTCAATGAGGATAGTGTCTGAAAGGGAGACTGAAACCTTTTAAGTTTAATCACTGGAGGGGAATGATAAAACACACCTGAGCAAAGAATGGTCTGGCTATAAAAAGTGAGTTGTGGAGCATCATCCAGATAGGGAATTTACTGTCTGTCCCCTGACTGTCCAACAGGGACCAGAACAAACCGGAGTGAAGGAGGTAATGTTGCCTACAGTATCAGTTAATCCTCCCGCAGAGATACTGAGCTACAGCCGTCCTCTACCTCATATCCCGTCCCCTGAAACCATCCCTCCCCTCCCTCGACCATCTGATGGCCCCTCTTCCATCCAGAGCTTTCCAGTGCTGCAGCAGCTCTTCAGCTATCAGGAACGGCAGCTTTATCTTTGTTTAGAGTTCCCAGGACTGACACAGCATCCACTTGAGATATGCCGAAGAGCCTGAGCATCAGAGCACTGCTGCTCTCAAAAAAGTGGGATATGTGGTGGCTATAGCTGTAGAGGACATCGTCCGTCCATTGTACACATTAAAAGGGCTTCAAATGAAGATATTTGACCAAGCTTTTTTTTCTTTTTATTAGAACACTAATTATAGATGTTTTGTTTCAATTCATTATCATATGTAACTTTGGATTTCTGCTGGTCATGGATTTGTCAACCAACTCATACCATGACATATTAGTTTGAGTTTATCACATTGTCTGGTAGAAAAGTGATTCTCTTGTTGGTGCCTTGAAAGACTGCTTATATCTGCATTTCTGGTCCCCACAAGTTTAATTTTATGGCATTGTTTGAGTCCTGAGTATCTGCCTGGAAGAAAAATAAATGAGTAAAATTATGAAAGTACACCGTACCAATAGCTCCTGGTGAATTTAATAATTTATTTAAAAGAATAATGTTTCAAACTAACTAAGATCACTGGACCATCCAGAGCAGAGCAGAATAACACTGTCTGATATACAGGGGGAAATATCTGCCTCTTTGGAAAGGAATGGCAGCAATTGTGTAAAATGTATAACATGATGTGTAGTCTATGAGCTAGTAGTACTAAGGTTTATGATTAAGTGTCTTAAAATACAAGAATAGTATAGATAATAATTAAAAATGACTTGAAACAGTATCAATTCCGTATATTAATATCACAATAAGTAGCAACGGTTCCTTTCTGGAAAAGCTTAACACAAACCCCCCCCCTAACCAATACGCTGAGACTTTTTTCCTGTAACTATCTTAATAATCTTTAATCCATTATCAAAGCAATTATCTGTTTGCAGATATATGAGTGTGTTGTCTCTGTGTTATTGTGTCCTGAGCAGCTGTCCTTGCAGTCTGGCTCTCCTCTGTGTGCTCCCTCCGATGATAAGATTGCTGCCCTTTTCTCAGGCTATCACTTACGAGGCAAAAGGCCACTTGAGGAATGACAGGGCCAACATGACTGACATTACCCGCTCTCACCTCAGCAATTTCTTTGTCCAATGTAAAAACGTGATGACAACTCATTAGCAAATGTCTTCAGTGGTTCATTTCTGGAGCTGAGACATTGTTAAAAGTCAACTGCTGGTGAGCTCGGTTTATTGTCATTATAATAATTGCAGTGCTGTGGTTTGTTTTGGACAACAGGCAGCTTTCAGAAAATGTTTGGAACAACCTAACATGCAGACGCTTAAAGGGAACCCTAAATTAGCTTGATCACAAGGGGAGAACTGCAGTCGCTGGGACCTTCTCGGGGCCAGAAACGTCCTAATTAGAGATAGAAACGACTGTTGGGGTTGTGCTGGCTGTAGGCCATTTACAGTAAGTTGAACAAGAACCAGATTGGGAGAATGATCACACGATCTGAAATCCCTTTGAAAATGTAACATTTCTATGATGAAGTGTGACAAACTGAAGCTCAGAAATGGCTCTGGCAGTAAACACCGAATGAAAATACATTTTTGGAGACACAATCTACAAGTTAAATTCTTCTAATGCATGGTTACTTTTCCTGTATACCGTATATATCATTTTTGTTTCTGCCCAAACCCTCTATTTAAAAAAAACCTTCTTTATGTTTCCAGCAATCCTTATAACTGGCGACCTCCTGACCCCCCAGCATGTGCACTGCTTTACCAGTACAGTATGACTTATGTGACCTTTTCATTTGTAACCATTATATTGGGATCTTTTTTAGTGGTTATTTTAATATATTTCTGACTTCCTGTGAGTTTGGAATGGATTGGGGACAATTTAAGATAGCTTTAGATTTACAGATGTATACATATTCTGCTGTCACATTATAATCCTCTTTAAAAAGCATCCAATCTTCTGGTTTCTGATTAAACGGGGAAAACCGTGCTGACTGAACCCACCACCTGCCAATTGTAATGTAAAGAAAATCTTTCAATGCCAGAGCGCCACGTCTCTGCTATGATCTGTTGCTGCTGTCAAGCTATAAATCTGGATGCACCCTCTGAGAAAGGAAAGAGGCTTTTCAGCAGGGACTATTACGTCTCAAGCAAGCTGCAGGACAGTGTTTCCGCTGCTTGCCTTTGTGCCATGAAAATGAAATACAGTCAGCACGCAAAGGTCTCTTTTTTTCTGTTTCGCACACTTTTTATTGGCACCAGTATCTTCTCACACTTTCGGCATTTTGTGTAATTGGTGAACCCTAAACATAGAGGTTGCTGGGATTATTGTGTGAAGTCTAAAGTGGAAAAAAATAGATGTGGTGAAGCTGGTTAAATATACAACCAAAGGGCAATTCAGCAAACCCATTCAACAACTGACAGTGTGATTTGATCCTGTTTGTCCCCAAATACAATTACTCATAGTTAATGTATATAAGATGAATTGAGTTGATTTGTTTATGTGAAGGACTAGGAACAACTGAGACTCCTGTGTGTTGTGCTGTTAAGGGGGAAACATGTTGGCATGGAGCCACAGCCCAATGGATCAGGGCTCAGAGAGGGTTATTTTTGGGGATGCTCAGGTGCCTGGGGCCCCGTCACAAAGCCATATAAAGAGGCTGCTCCGGGTGGGTGGAAAGTGGGTTATCAGCTTCATGTCGCTCCTCGATGGGGCCAACTCGTTTGCATCTAGTCAACACCTTCCTCCCTTCTCTGGCACCGATCCTAAAGCGACCCTGTTCTTACTGAACACTTTGAATACACTTCCTCTTACACTTCTAATACCAGTCTGTTCAATTTCCCACTAAATACACTTACTTTTTCTAATTTTCTCATCCACAATACCATTCCCAAGCCCTGTCAAGCTCCCTTTTCTCACCTGCTTTACATTATTAATGAATGGGGAGAGCAGAGGTATGTTTTGCTTTGACCATAACGTGACGATAACGTATGGGTTAATGGGATTTTAGTGTAAAGCTGATCCAAAGCTGCTGTACTTATTAAGATATGCTCATTCAGTGTAAGTGTGATTTTGTAGAATGTCTGATAATACACAACAGCCATCAATGTTAGCTCATGCATACAGTATGGACTGTACAGCAGGAAAAGAGCTATAACAAAAAACTCTTATCCTTTTAATAGTGAGTTTAACTTCAGCTATGTCAGTGCATCCTAATCTGGCTTGTAAAAGTTTGTTTGATATTTCTGAAGACTGAGCATATTACCCCGTCTTTCCGTTCTTTCTTTTCTTCCCATCTCTTCTGTCCTTGTCTAAGGAATGTTTTCCCAGACTCTCTTTTCACCCTCTGTGAGCGCTCTGTCTCTCTGTGGTTACGCACTTCATTTCTCGTCCCAGGATCAGAGAGACACAGAAAATCAAAAATAATCAGTGGACATTGAAGTAGGAGAAGGCTTAAGACAAACCCTGGATAACAAGATGACAAAATGTATTAAAACGCAGCTCTCGAGATGCTGACCACTCCAACAATTGATATTTAACTATAGTATTATATGACACATATTTAATAGTTTAGAATACTATTCTGTTGGCTAAAATATATAAAAACATTATCACCAACATTTCCAATCAATCCAATATAGTATTTTAGAACTTACTACCAAAAAATAAATCAAGAATGAGTCTCTTTAATATCTATTTCTTATATTGTTGCTGGTAAAAGCTTTTAATCAAAAACTGTGGCCACATTACCAAATGTTCTGTTTTTTTACATTAAATAACAAAAGGCTTTCCCTTTCTTCATTTACCCAGTTTAATATGTTCTTTTTCATATGATTCTTCAAGCAATTTATCTTTTAAATGACTTTTTTTGTCCAAAGGAAAGGCTTTTTGCTGCTGCACTTAACCTACCTGCCAATAGATGGTGCTAAAGCCATTGTCCAAGGTCTTCAGAGCAGGCTGGAAACCAGTGAGCTTCTCTGGGCCTCCCATCATGGGTCGGTTCTGGATGTTTCTTTGTGGACTTGAAGTGATCATATGTCAGGGCCTAAAAGATTCTGTTAGTTGCCATTCATCAGGGATCACTCTAACTTAACACTATGCAGCATCTTTAAAAAGTGTCCATTACCTTTCAGTAATATTGTAGAGCTGAATTGTAGGAATCCCTTGAAGCCTAATACATATATCGAGCCAGGTGCAGAGCTAACAGGTTATATTCTTTACATCTGTGTTGAGTAATAAAGATGTGAAAGACAGAATAACCTAAAAATTGCAGCAACAGTGACTTCGGAAGGGGGGAGATGGGGTGGGGGGTGGGTTGCTGTAACCTTTTCCATAAGGAGAATTGAGGGGTTGTGATTGGTTGAAGACTATTTTCCCATCTCTCCCTCCCCCTCATGCTTCCTCCTCTACCCCTCACGCCAGACCCTCGATGGCACGCAAGGCCCTGACCACCGCCGCAGCATGGCGCCAAGGGGGTACAGAGAGAGAGAGAGAGAGTGTGTGTGTGTGTGTGTGTGTGTGTGTGTGTGTGTGTGTGTGTGTGTGTGTGTGTGTGTGTGTGTGTGTGTGTTCGTGTGTGTATGTTGTGTGCTTCAGCCAGTTTGGAGGGCAGAGACCCCGGATATGTTGTGGAAGTGTGCAGTGGACAGGGGCCAGACAGGACGTGACCTTCTGGAGGAACCTCAGCCGGCCCTATAGGCCAAGTGGCTATCCATCAACACCCTTTGTCCCGCCCAAAAGACGTCCACTTCAAACACATACGAGGATTAAAGCCGTGGCCAGATCTTTTTATTGTTCTTTTGTAAAAATTGCAAATTGCAAGACTCTGATAACCTTCTCGAACCAAATCATTCCTCAATAACAAAAGAAACTTGAAAAATAAAAATATCCAGCTCTTTTTGTTATTCTTATTTTGAAAGTAATATTGTTCAGGTCTGGTGAATATCCTGAATTATACCCATTTGAGGTACATTTTTAATGTAATAATATACATTGATCCTCCAGCTATCATCATTGCCAATTAAGTACAGAATGTGACCTGGGTCTGTATCAGTCACCTGTGGCTGCCGGACATGATTATTTATTAGTCTTTTGAACCCCACTGTAATTTAGCAGTGGCACTTTCCTTACTCCCAATCCATTGTAACAGCAGATCAAAGCTGCGGGTTGATTCTCCTCCTCTGCAGGCTGTCTGGGGTCGAACCTGTGCTTCGGACAAATGGCCGACAGGTCAGGCACTCAGTTCCGCTAAGGGTAGAGGCCAACTGACCCTGCGCTGTGAACTGTGTCTTATGGCTTCCAGTTTCAGAAAAGCAGATATTTTCTTCAGTGAGGGTGCATACTATGTGGCTGTGGTGATGATAAATATGAGACAATCTATCTATCTGTCTATCTATCTATCTATCTATCTATCTATCTATCTATCTATCTATCTATCTATCTATCTATCTATCTATCTATCTATCTATCTATCTATCTATCTAACTAGTTCAATAATTGTAAATCTGAATATCTAATTTATAATACCACTTTTTTGCACATATGATTACTTTGTTTTAGACCTCTTTTAGTAACCCACCGAATCAAGACCAGAGAAAAATGGGTGTTATATGTGGGAAAAATGGTCAACATGATTCAATAATTTCGTCTCATTTGCAGGATAACAGGATATCAATACATACCCAACTGGACCAACAGGCTACATTTGCAGGAAGAGGACAGGAGTTAATGGACATATGAATGTCTTAGAGTGATACATGTCTTGGAAAAAGGGCTAAAGGTGCTAATTAACAAAGCTGTCAATGGTTCCTTGAAGTGAAGTGAACTTGCCGATAAGCAGAGTGGCTGGTGGAGGCAAACTGACGGGGCCCCCAAGCCATCTGGACCTTGTTCTCCCAGAGAGCGGGGCTGTGGCACAAAAACTGTGTCCATTGTAAATTGTGCAAAATATATGAAGAATATATGACTCAGGTTTAGTCTGAACCCTAGCAAAGTAGCTGGTAACAGTGTTGACATAATGTGAAATGAAGCAGGTAATAAGTGAGTGTAAATTAAATATTCTGAAGGTATTAAGTGTCAGACATTCATATTTGTGCGTAGATTTGTGAATTACCATCTCTGTGAAAGTTGCCATTAAAAACAAAAAGGCAGCTTTAAATGTCTGGTCAATTTGTTTGCTGAACAAACCAGACAAATCTGTTTCTTTTAGCACATTGGTTTGAGAAAATAACAAACACATGTGGCCTTAAAGGTGCCCAGAATTTGAATGTGAAAATGTGAGATCATGCTTTAAATCATTAAATGTGTGGGGTCTTATTTTTCTGGACAATTCTAACCCCCCACCCGCGCAATTTACAAAGGGGACAAAGATGGATTTTCTCCTTCCTTCTTTTTCGGTCGTCTCTTCGTAGCGCTAAAGTGCTATCCTGTGACTCTGGAGGGCCGCGTAGCTCATCTCCTGCAGGTAATCAACCATCATTCTTTCATGAGGCTGTGAGTGTTCAGGAGAGATTCTGGATCTCCCCTGCTGCTTCTGCCAGCAATACATCCTGCTACACGTTAGGGAACATGACAACTGCACTCCCTCCCAGCTCATTGCACCTGAACACACTCCTCTATCTCATGACATGATAGGTCAAATAAGATCTCTCACGGATATACGGTTTAAAGGAGGAGTCGTATAGATTATTATATCAAATTACACCTTGTACATAATCAGCTTGAGAAATAAAATTCTCGTTTAGTACTCTAATCTCCTTATTCAGTAAGTTTGGTGGTACAGTTATCCACACTGAACAAATGTCATTGTAACAGTTATTTAAAGGAATCTGAATACCTCACATGCTACTGTTGCTCTGTTTGAAAATACAACAACACTTGATGCTTTATACTTTGTTTAAATCACAAAGTTACCGTGTGATATGCTCTTATTATATATAATATTAAAGGGCCCATGTCATGCTTTTCCGGTTATTACCTGTCCTCTTGTGTGTTATGAGCTCCAACAAGCCGTTTAGGATAGAGTGAATACCGGTGAATACACATACTTTACAGAGATGCTGTATGAGAAACCAATGTGAGTTTGGAAAATTGCACAATATAAATCTATTTTAGTAGACCTCAACAATGGAATTTTGATCAGTAGAAATGGCCATGACATGGGCCCTTTAACTAAATACCTATAGTCAGACTAGCAACATTTCTTCTCTGCTCTTCTTAATTGTATAACAGGACAAAATGTTATTTACATGTCAATGAAAGCTGTTGGCATTTGCTCTTTCTTCATTGCTGCAGTGTTCTTGAGCAAGGCTTATAAACACACAGATTATAATACATACAATGCTGGTTGGGCTGCGTTGCCCAGTAAGTAAATAGAAAAATGTAGGATGTTGCACCTTGGTCAGCGTAAACAGAATTGACAGCTCATATCTAAAAACGCTTTTTGCATTTGGGTTATGATAAAGACTTTATCTATACCAGGCCTGTTTCAAACTACACACGGGCAATTGACAAATTAATGGTCAAATGTGACTAAAGGACACTGCTCTCAAGTAGTTCATCTTTTAGGTTTTTGAATATATTTTTTTCAACTGTACAGCTGTACAGAATGGCAGGTCTTGTGACATATTGTCTACTGTTTTCAGGCTTACAGTGTATGAAGATTTACCGCAGGCTGTTCGCCCTCACGTTATCCCTGTCTCAATATATTTTTTATTACTAAGTAAAGTATATTGTGGCTCTATGTGTGTGTGTGTGTGTGTGTGTGTGTGTGTGTGTGTGTGTGTGTGTGTGTGTGTGTGTGTGTGTGTGTGTGTGTGTGTGTGTGTGTGTTTGCACATGATTTGCACGTCTGCGTTCGTGAGACTTGGTATTATCAGTGTGGTTCAACGAAAACGGTTGAAATGGTATCCAGAGCTCAGACATCAAACACTGGAGGCCGGTTGAGTTATGGTGCATCGATCGACTGCAAGAACAAAGGGGGCGATGGTTAAGGGGATGGAAATCGTGGAAGAAAGAGATAGATGAAGCAGACAGAAGACAAGCAGCCCGGGGTCTGCAGCAAATTCTGTTTGGGGTCTGAGGCTCTGGGGTTTATGTCAGTCAGGATCTGGAGGAAAAGTTGCTCCCTTGAGAAAGACAAGAGTGGAGAGAAAAGAGAAAGAGATTCAAGGGGATGTGTGGGGCACTAAGGGGCTGCATGATAGGTGAAATTAACCAGGTTCCCTCCTGGCCCAGCTGTCAATCCATCGCTTTCCTTTCTGCTCCTCTACGGCATAACTTTGTTTTTTTCTGAAAACAGGACCCAAAGTCAGGTGCTGCTTTGGAGTATGCATGGCTGGCAAGTTTCCGTCTGTCCATGTCTGTTTTTCTAAGCCCATACAGTTGTGTACGGGCGCATGTCTAGATTGTGATGAATAACCAGACCCTCCTTGGTTATCTCCACTTCCTTTAGAGTTTCAAGGGGGAGCCAGATGTAGCTATTTATCTTAATCTTTCCTCTCATTTAGTCTGGATGGAACTGCAGGCCATTTCACTTTTCATTACCTTATCAAACATAAGAAGAACTTTTTATGAGAAAATAATATTGATGTGTTGACTATATTGTCACCAGCGCATGTAAAATAACTAAATTAACAAAAACATCAGTGCAGTCATAGCTGTGAACTGTAGACACTGTATGACAAAACATATGTGACCCGAAGAAGTTTCTTCATAAATACTTAATTTTTCTGTAGTCATATTAATGCTAATGCATTTGAGATGTACTGGAATAAAAAGCTTTTGAGACAAAGAGTGTTGAGTCATACGAGATGGGACTTCTCACACCGGTGTAAATGTCATGCTTTAAAAAAATTTAAAGTGACCATACATTACACAATCAAATATTTAAAACAGTCCACATTTCACTGATCGGTGGTCTTTTCTTCTTGGAATATCATTTTTGAATCTGAACCTTCGAATACGTCTGACAAGCCTTATTAAAAATTTATTTATTTATAGTAATTAAATAAATAATAATACAAAATGTAATCTCTCACAAAGCAAGGACTAGGAACATTCAGTATTTTCACAAAGGGCAATTTGGAAAAGAAGCAGAAGACAAGGCACTTCCTGCAAAAAGTCATAAATATGCCTCTTGTGCCACAGATTGACAGCGCGCACCATTAGTGTGTTTACAATTAACAGATTTTAAGCAATGTCATCCTCAGTGATGACAGACCACATGCTATGAAACTTCTGTCTGTGGGAAGGACGGATCACGCCTCCTTCCTGCAGTGTCTGTGGAACAAGACGATAAAAACCACACTTTGATTACAGAGTGGTGAAGGAGTTAGCAGTGTGAGCAGCAGTGTCATCTCTGACCACGTGGTTTTAACTCCTCTCCTAGTGGCTGGTCAGAAGAGGAAAAGCTAATTCAGCAAAGCTCGGAAGAAAAAAAACAGTCCTGTAAAAGAACCTATATCTTTGAGACCATTCACTGTTGTTATGTGCTGCAGAATGTATCCCATACTGGCGTGGAAAGGAAAATATGCACATGTATGCAGTTATTTGAGTGCAAAAACAGATTCAAAACAATCAAGATCTCACTTTTAAACCCACCTTTATAATTATGTGTGGTTCGACAACCACTAAAGTTGGCCTTTTTGGGAATGTTCCTTGCCTTCATTTATCCCTTCTTCCAGACCGGTAATTTAAATGAAGGCATCTTGGATATTGTTCTTGACACTGCTGCATTTCACAGCATATTAAACATTGAACTTCGTAACCGAGAGCTTCATAGAAAGCAACAGACGTGCGTTCAGAGAGCTGTAAGGAACCAGGCGAGTGAAGAAGAGAGGACTCTGTGTGCACCGGGCATGTGCACATGGCATGCAATCCTTGCAGAGAGGCACATGGCTGCAGCACATGTATGTGTGTTCACAGTATGGCTGCATTGAGCAACAGTAATTGATAATAAACAGGTCTCATAGCAGGGATTTTATAGCTTTTCCAGTCTTGTTAATTTAGAAAAGAAATGCATTGGTTCTTTCCTTCCTGATTTCGTTGGCTGGTTCCATGAACATACCTTTGTTATGGGCCCTGGTGGCCAGGCTGCTTTAAACGGCTGAGTCAATACCAGAGACGGAAATCAGGAGGCTGCCATGTCAGGTCCAACACTGGACAGAGTGTTCGATTGGGGATGGTTGTGTGCCTGGTCACAAAACTGTTCATTAGTTTCCTGTTCCTGTTGGTCTTGTGTATATGATATGAAAAACACTAATACAATTATATTTTGATGTAGCGACATCAAAGGAACAACGTGTGAGTCCCCTGGAGTACGGATAATTCAAATGTATTTTGTCATCTCAGGGAAAATGTGCCTTATTTGAGACAATGTGAAACAAACAATAGTTCTAATTGAAGAATTTTGTGAGCCGCCCTATTTCATGCAAATGGACAACAGAGTTTTGTATTTTTTCAATTACGCATGTAACCATCATTATCATATACTTTGCAGCTTGAATGATTATAGTTGCATGCATGAATACATTTAAACAATTCGGTGAAATCTAACACATTTTCACATGCTGTTTGAAAGGTCATCTGTGACTCACCGTGCTGTAGGGATACATTCAGACTAAATGGTACCAAAAAACATATACATTTACAGCTAACAAGCAAGGGGCATTTGTTCTTTGCAGTAGCCAACTATTTTGTGTGAAGCCATCCATCCAGATTGCAGCCTAACCTAGCCCTTTGTGTGGGGGATAGAGGTTGAACGGTGGTGAGTGGGGCGGCAGGAGGAGGGAGGGCTGGGAGCGGATTCTTGTCCAAATATTCTGCACGCGGATTTGTATTCATTGCACCCCTGCTGCTATTGATATCATTACGCGGGGTGCTCATGCTGCGAGGAGGGGCCTGGGACTGGCAGTGGGGAGGTCATGGAGCTGCAGGGCCTAACGAGAAGTGACACTGGCTCCAGGTCGGCCAAGCATCCACCGGATTTCAATGGGAGCCGCACTTTCCCAGTCAGCGCATTAGATCAAAGATCATTACCTGCTAATCAAAACACATGAACGTAAGGGGCTTCCCTTCTTCCTTTCTCTGTTTTGCCACTCTTTGCTGATCCAGGGCTTTGGTTGAGATAGAAGGGAAGACAAAGGAGGAGACTGCACCAGCTCCTGGACTGGATGAACCTCCATGGCCTCATAAGTATAGAAGACTCCCCATCCTATCACTTCCTGGACTCATTCACTTAATTCCTGCAGAATTAACCAGCCACAAACTCACTTTGTGATAAAACAATGCGTTTATTACTTTAAAATGTCCCTTTAAAGTTTACACAAAGTCTCAAACCGACTTATCATTACCTTCCACCAGGCTGGAAACACTTCTGTGTGGATTTTGCTCTCTATCTTTTCCCAGGCCCTCTCGTCTAATTTGGTGCTGTGTCACCATTGTTAGGT
The DNA here is from genome assembly GCF_949606895.1 of Notothenia rossii. NCBI lineage: Eukaryota > Metazoa > Chordata > Actinopteri > Perciformes > Nototheniidae > Notothenia > Notothenia rossii. Next base: position 43,231,826 of record NC_136910.1, read on the forward strand.
CACCACCTCCACTGGGGGCCAAACAGGGCTTAGAGGCTCTTCAACAGAAGACATGAGTACATGATTGTTGTCTCTTCTAGATAGTGACCAAACTTTTTGCTTCTTGAAACAGCCTTACAACTAGTGCAGATAAGATGGATATTTGTCATAGCTGTTAAGAAGTCTTAAAACATAGGCGTGGCAATATAAAGAGGACGGCAAACATGTTCACGTGAGCCCGTACTGTTGAATCACGAAGGGTCTTTTGAGATGTTCACCATATTGATGTTGTCCTTTCAGGGATGTCAGCAGAATTGGGGTAAGGGGGTGGCAGAAATATGTCGCCTTGGGGCAGAGGCCTGGGTCTTGAGATGTTGAACCCCCTCGGCCAACACGGGACAGGGAAAGAGTGAGGGAGTACATAGAGGGGGAGCAGCGGTGGGTATTTTGCTGCTGTACTGGAGGCTCCATGGCCCATTAATCGTTTGTTTGAGTTTCCGCCCCAGCGAGCATGTCATGTCTCCATTAGAGAGGGTTTGTTTCTTCTTCCTGTCCGCCTCTTGGCAGCAGGGGGCTCTCACACATCTCATTTGGCCGTGCACTGCTGTCTGGTGCCAGGCAGACTGCCCTGCGTTTGTGTGTGTGTGTGCATATGTATATATGTGTATGTGTGTGTGAGAATGCGCATGGTGAATTTCATGTTTTCGGGCTACTCATTTCCTAGAGGTGAACGTTAATGCTAATCGAGTTAGGAGGGTGCTGATTCCAATGTGATCTGTTGAACAAACCAAATCCCTCCTAAAGACTGTTGTCAGTTACTTAATCCCTCCGACTACTGCAATTCATGGATTACTCTTAATTGGATTACTTTAGTTATTTTTGTCTTACTCTGCTCCCTAAATGTATTTCAGCTCTTACTTGAACCCAAAGTCTCAGTATTTGCATTGTATTACAGCTACAAATTGGATTTCAATAGTAAATATAATTGTATGGAACTGTACAAAATGTACCATCTTCTTCCACCTTTCAGAGTTCGAGTTAAAAACGTGCATGTGTGTTTTGCTAAAATTACCAGAGAACCTACTTTCTTCTCAACTAGTGGACAGTAGATTTACACTAACACTGGGGGGGGAATGAAGCCTTATTTGTTTTAATTATATTATTTAGAGATATTAAAATAGCTGCTATCAAAAATAATCGAATTTCAGATTTAAAGGACAATGATTCTTTAATGCTTTCCAGGCATGTCTGTTCTAAAGCTAAGTTAAATTCAATTCTATTATGTTTCAAGTTGCACCACTTTTAGATGTGCACATTGCCTGAATATTCCTTTAGAAATAAAGAAATATAGGTCAAAACGTTTTTTTTACTTAAGTAATTAGATTAAATTAATCACCTCATTGTCTTTGATAAGATATTTTTGTTAAGATGCAACATTCCAGTCAGTCTGCCGTCTTACTTACTGGTCTCTCCGGTGTAGGAGCTGAGCCACAGTGCCACGGCCTATCTTGATGTTAGTTTGACCTTTGACACAAGACTATGCTGTAGACATCAGCCTGCTGACCTGTCAAATGGGCCCCTTTATTCCCGTGACCCATGGAGCCTTCCCCTTTAAACTAAAATATGGCCGCCAAGCCTACAGAAGCCAGCCAATTAGGAAGTAGAAAGAAATCAGAGTGGCACAATGAGCCGAGACTAATAGAGCCCTCTTTATCTGCCGCCCGCCCGTCTGCCTGCCTGCTGCCTTAATGCCCTCACCGCTGCTGCCAATCTCCTGCCTGTGTCTGTGGAGCGCTGAAATACTGATCATCAGATCTAGTACTTGTGACTTTTCAAGGCCCTCTTTAAATGTGAGCAATTTTTAATGCACAGAAACTCAATAAAATAAACACTTCAGGGAAAAAAACATTCAGCTCTGAAGAAAATAAATCACAGTTACAAGCACTGCTACATGGGAATGTGTTGAATGTCAATTTGTGTGCTATAAAACTTATTTAGCAGTAACCATGTCGTTTTTCAAGGTTTAGACAGTTTACAGATTATTTGAAATGTCAGAAAAAAAATTATGAAAGCACCAGTTCCAACTTTATTTCAATTTGTACATATTGTTTTGTGCTTATACACACTTCTGAAACCTAG